>NC_081560.1:93813092-93857868 GCF_022355385.1 Mustela nigripes | reverse complement strand
GATCGATCATCTATCAGTCTCTCTATTGATCGATCATCTATCAGTCTCTCTATTGATCGATCATCTATCAGTCTATTGATCGATCATCTATCAGTCTCTCTATTGATTGGTCATCTATCAGTCTCTCTATCATCAGCCAAAACCACCAGCTTGAGAGAAGAGCAGAGACAATGGAACTTCAGTAGAGGGAAAACATGCGTAGAGTGAGGAGCGAAGGAAGCATGTTTTCGCCGTGTTGCTCTGCAGTGGGATGGGGCTGGGTAGAAAGATGTGAGAACAGAGTCAGGCATTTTTGGACAGCACACAGGCAGCTCTGCTTAAGGGAAGGGTGAGTTCTAGGAAGGATCCATGGGAATAAAAGGGCAATGGAGTTTGGGACAGGGAATCAGAGCAATGAAGGAATGCCTTTCTTTTTTCTTTTTTCTTTTTTTTAAAAAGTTTTTTTAATAGGAAAACATTTTTCATAGAATATTCTAGACCCATGACAGTGGGTGGGGATTCTACAGGAGTGTGGAAGGATGGTGAGACACCTGGATTTGGGGGCAAGACTGTCAGACTGGAACTCAGGTCTGACACTTATTTTGGGGTGATCTTAAACTTTAATCTGTCTGCATCTCAGTTTTCTTTTTTAAAAGATTTTTAAAAATTTATTTCATTTTTTTAAATATTTTATTTATTTATTTTTTCAGCGAGAGAAGGAATATGAGCAGGGGGAGTGGCAGAGAGAGAGGGAGCAGGCTTCCTGCTTAGCAGGGACCCTGATGCGGGGCTTGACCCCAGGACCCTCATGACCTGAGCCAAAGGCAGATGCTTAATGACTGAGTCACACAAGTACCCCCCCAAATTTATTTATTTGAGAGAGAGAGAGAGTGTGTGTGTGTGTGTGTGTGTGTGTGTGCAGCTGTGCATGCACACATGCAGAGGGGAAGGGAAGAGGGAGAGGAAGAGAGAATCTCAAGTAGACACTGCACTGAGTGCTGGGCCAGACTCAGGGCTCACTCTCACGACCCTGAGATCATGACCTGAATCAGAACCAAGAATCAGATGCTCAACCACCTGTGCTACCCAGGCACCCTCCTTTTTTCTTCTTTTTTTAAATAGGCATAATTTTAAAAAACCTAACGCATGGTGTTTCATGTGGCTTAAATGAGTTAGAACATATGTTGAGAACAATGAGTCCTACAAAGGAGGCCAAGGACAGCATGGAGTTTACAGCAGACACGCAGAAGCTCAACTAAAAGTCGAGTCTGGAGGTCTCCAGGCTTTGCGTTGGAGGGGACACCATGGATGCAGCTCCATCCTCTGAACTGACGCCTCCCAAGGTCCCTTCTCAGGTTCAGACGGCCGTCATGGGGTCCAGCCCCTGTGTCCAGCCTCCCACTTATCCCTCCCCCTGGGCACCAGACAGAAACTCCAGAAACTGAGCCAGAGCTTGGCCATCCCCCTTCTGTGTTCACAAACACACCACACTGACCCAAGGAAATTTCACCCTCCTCTTCCAGGGAATGGCCTTTCTGTCTGCCCCCGTCCCACAAGCCAAGAACCTGAGTTAGGCTATAGGACATCTCTGTTCCCTTGTCCCACGCAGCTATGCCTGTCATTTCTGGGTCCCACCTGTCCCATGAGCTTTCTCTTCCCAGGCTTCCATCCCCAGCAGAAACTCAATTCCTTCTCAGGCTGAACTGCAGCGTCTGCTCCCAGATCCATCCCGTGCAAGCCAAGTATGTCCTCACTTTCCTGGCCAGCAGAGGCAATGGAAAATGATCCCGGCTCAGTGAATCTGACACACCTTCCCAGTCATGCCATCAACAGAGCAATGTAGAGAAGCTGGACCACGGAGCACAAGTGTGCAAAAACACAAGGAAGACATTTTTAGCACAGACAAAGGATGCGTCCCCAGCTCACATGTGACAGTCGCCCAGGCACCTCCAGGGGACCGGGACTGAGGCAGCTCCTGGGGTGGGGGTACTGCCCAAGACATGGCCAAAGGGTAGGTTGAAGCCACGCCACCCACAGCCTGGGTGCTGGGCTTGGACGTGTCAATCTCCTGCAAGAAGCTTAACCTCACAGATAGCAGGCATCACCAAAATTTACTGCTTCATCTATAAACACTAAGAGATTTTCGCATGGACAGTTTTCAAACTCACCCCGTGCTGTGTCAGGTGAAGCTCATAAAACTAAAAAAAAAAAAAAAAAAAAAAAAAGGAAAGAAAGAAAAAAGAAACCAGCTGCACGGGAGGGCTCGGTACTTCTGTGTTAATGGTTGGCTCAGAGACGGAGGACAATGTCTGGGACAGCCCACTGACACCTGGCTCCCCCCAGGACAGCGAAGCCCGGGGAAGAGAGCCCAAACCTCCCCGAGTTCAGGCGCAGTTCACATCGAGTTTACAGTGAGGACTCAGGACATTCATTATCTTATCTGGGCAAGTTGATCTGCTCCCTGGGAGTGATGAGCTCATTTTTATGATCTTGCTTTTGACTTACAGGCTTCTCATGAGAACTTAATAAAGAGCCCGTAAATAAGTGTTGATCTCTGACTCCCTGTGGTCCAAGTTTTGTTGAGCTGGAAGTTACATTAAAAATTAATTTCTGCATGTCTGGGTAAATAAGACTATACCGCCACTCACGTGAGTAAAAAGAAGTTAAGAGAGACATGTCCCACGCCTGGCTGGTAAGTCTGGCTTGCGTACCCTCTCTCAGTAGACAGCCTACTTGCCGCTGTGTGAGTAGAGCAGGAGGACATGCAACTATAAATCGTGCTCTCTTCCCTTAAAATATCAATTAAAATCTGACGGTATTTATAGCTCCTCGAGCCTCCAGGTCCATGGCACTCCCTCTTCAAGATTTTTATGCATCTAATTTTACAGCGGAATCCAGAGTGACAAAAACCACTTGAATGTTGCACATACCCTGATGCTGACTTCTGAGTTTTAAGCCAGAACATTCATCAGAGATGGTCTAATAAGGACTATCAGAGGAGAAGCAGGCCATTAACTGTGGATTTTCTTTCTCTTGTAACATAACTGTTAGAGCTACACATTTCCTTTAGAACTGATTGATGTGTATTCCACAAATTTTTCTCATTTTTACTCACTTAAAAGAACATGTGTTGATTTTAATTGTGATTCCCTCTTTGGCCAACATTATTTATTTAATTTTTAATCATGTGAGGATTTTCCAGATCTCTGTTACTTATTTCTAATTAATAAATTACTTCAAATTCTGCTGTGATCAACAAATACGCTCTGTATGATTTAAGTGCCTTTAAATTTATTGTGATTTGTTTTAAAGACCAGAATGCTGTCTGTTTTGGGAAATGCTCCACGCGGAACTGAAAGGAATAATCTCCAGCTGTTGTCGAGGGAAATTTCACTACTGCATATTTACCCCAAAGATACAGATGTAGTGAAAAGAAGGGCCATCTGTACCCCAATGTTTATAGCAACAATGGCCATGGTTGCCAAACTGTGGAAAGAACCAAGATGCCCTTCAAAGGATGAATGGATAAGGAAGATGTGGTCCACATACACGATGGAGTAGTATGCCTCCATCAGAAAGGATGAATACCCAACTTTTGTAGCAACATGGACGGGACTGGAAGAGATTATGCTTAGTGAAATGAGTCAAGCAGAGAGAGTCAATTATCATATGGTTTCACTTCTTTGTGGAGCATAACAAATAGCATGGAGGAAAAGGGGAGATGGAGAGGAGAAGGGAGTTGAGGGAAATTGGAAGGGGAGGTGAACAATGAGAGACTATGGACTCTGAAAAACAATCTGAGGGTTTTGAAGGGGTGGGGGGTGAGAGGTTGGGGGAACCAGGTGGTGAGTATTAGAGAGGGCACAGATTGCATGGAGCACTGGGTGTGGTGCAAAAATAATGAATACTGTTACACTGAAAATAAATAAATTAATTTTTTTTTTAAAGCCAATCAGGTCAAGTTCATTGATAGTGTGTTCAAAGTGTGTGTATCTCTTGCACTTACTTCCTGTTCACCTAGTGGTGAAGGACAGATATCTGGCCCTAAACAGTGTGGGATGTCTGAACTCGTGACGCCCAAGGCCAGATGGATGAGATGAGCCCAATTTATCAGCCACATGTTCTCATGTCTGGGAAGGAAAAAAACACAGACCACACAAGGCCTCGCAGGGGTCACATTGGGAAGAGAAAAACCAGCAGGGTCTCTGGGTTGCAGAGTTTATAATGAAAGGAGGGCAGTGGCCTAGCAGGAGAGCATGAGGACTTGTTGGAACAGCTGGCAGGGTGCAGCCAGGAAGCTGAAGGCCAGGAGGGGTGAGGCTAGACAAGGCTATTGGACAAAACAAAATGACAAGGGTACCAGATATCTGACCAATGCCATCAATCAACAGTATGAAACTGATATTTACAGAACACTCCACACGTTGACAGAAAGTCTGTATTTTTCTAAACACTGATGGGACAATTATCAAGATAGTCCATCTCATGACCCATAAGAAAACCTCTGTAAAGTTTAGCAGAATGAAGACCATAGAGAGTGTATTTTCTGACCCCAATAAGACCAAACAGAGTATCAATAACAGAAAGACAATAAGAAAAACTGAAAACAACTAAAAATTAAGTAATAAACTTCTAGATAAAGCATGAATCAAACAAGATGTTTCAGAGAAAATTAAGAAATTATATAGAATTCAGTGAAGTTTGTATTTTTAAAAATACAGTAAAAATACAAACTGGGGAGCTCAGTCAGTTGAGCATCCTACCCTTGATTTTGGCTGAGGTCATGATCTCAGGGTATAAGATTGAGACCTGTGTCAGGCTTTGCACTGAGCAAGGAGTCTGCTTGAGATTCTCTTTCTCCCTCTCCCTTTGCCCCTCCCCACCTCTGCTCTCTCTCTCTCTCTCTCTCTCAAATAAATAAATAAATACTCCTTAAAAATATAAATAAATTCTGTAAAACATTTAAAGAAGAATTAGCATCAACTTTACACAGTCTTTTCACAGAATATGGAAGAGCAGAAAACCCATTTCATGAAGTCAGTATTACCTTTATCCCAAAACCAAACCAAAAACAGTAGAAAAACAGAGAAGTATAAGCAAAATCTACCATAAAGCTATAGGCGAAAATCCTCAAAAATTAGCAAATTATGGTAGCAGTTTATAGAAAGAGTTATACCTCAGGACTCACCACAACCAAGTGGGATTTGTTGCCGATGCTTAAGGTTTATTCAACATTCTAAATAAGAAAAGCCAAATCAATTTTTACAGAAAATGACTGACAAAACACAATAGTAGTTTGTGATAAAAACTCTACTAAAAGTAAGGAATAGAGGGCAATATCCTTAAAAATGATAAACAGCCCAGTCAAAGTGGATGTAGCTACAGCTAACATAATATTGTAGTTCATTTCTTCTCCCTTAACATTGATAATGAAGGATGTCTACTCTCATCACCCTTGGTCAACACAGCACTAGAAATCCTAGCCTTTGCAATAAGGAAAGGAAGAAAAATGAAATGCTTACACATTGGAAAAATATTAATGAAAGTCTCCTTATTTGTATGACAGGATTGCCTGTAGAAAATTGTAAGGTGCCAGAAACAAAAACCAAAACAGAAAGCCTCCTCTATGTTATAAGTGTATTTGTCAAGTTGTCAATCACAAGATGACACAAAAATCAATTACATTGCCATATATTAACAATCGTGTGCAAATTGAAATTTATAACACAGTGTCATTGACATCTTAAAAAATATAACGTTCTACTAAATATATACTTATCTACAGTAACTGTATGCTAAAAATTACAAAATTCTGCTGAAAGAAATCAAAGAAGGTTTTAGTAAATACAACTGTATTCATAAACTGGAAGACTCGAAATACAAAGTGTGTGAAATATCCCTAAGTTGGTATACAGGTTTACCACAAGTCCTAACAAAATCCCCAAGACAGTTTTGTAAACAAGTTTATTTTGAAATTTATATGCAAAGGCAACCAAACTAGAAGAGTAAGAAATGACCTTGATGAAGTAGAATAAAGTGAAGGGAATTGGGTGCCTGGGTGAAGCAGTTGGTTAAACATTTGACTCTTGGTTTTGGCTCAGGTCATGCTCAGGGTCGTGATATCGAGTGCCACATTGGGCTTCACGTTCAGCACAGAGTTTGCTTGAGACCCTCTCTCCCTCTACCCCTCACCCCCACTCACACTCTAAAATAAATAAATAAATCTTTAAAAATAATGAAAGGAATCACTTTACCAAATTCCAAATACTTACTACATAATTACACTGATTACATAGGTAATGGTGATTGGGTTGGGCTCTTGAAGAAGCAGCAGATACCTAGAGACCAACAGAACAGAATGGAGGACCCAGGGCTGGACTGACACGAATGTACCCAGTTGATTTTTGACAACGATGTAAAAACAATCAATGGAGGTGCAAAAAAATGGTTCTAGAGCAATTGAATATGTATAGATTAAATATAAATACGTTAACCTCATAACTTATGCAAAATTAATTCAAAATTGATCATAAATGTAAAAATATAAACTTGGCGGCAAATGTAGGAGAAAATGTTCACAGGACTATGTGAAGAAGCTTAGAATTGACACAAAACCCACAACGTATTAAAAGGAATAGTCATTAAATTGAACTCCCATCAAAAGAGAAATCTTTTGTTCCCTGAATGATCCTCTTTGGGGGATGAAAAATTACAGAGTGAAAAAACATACTGCAGAGCATACATCTGAGAAAAGACTTGTATCTGTATATAAAGAACACTCAGAACTCAATAGTAAAGAAAAACAAATAATCCAATTAGAAAATGGGCAGAAAAATATGAGGAGACATGTCATCAAAGAAATACAGATGGCAAATAAGTTCATTAAAAGATGTTTAGCATCGTTAACTATTAGGGAAATATAAATTAAAGCCACAATAAGAAACGATTGCATACTTATCAGACTAGCTAAAAAAATAGTGACACCACCAAATGCTGGTAAGAATATAAAATAGTACAGTAACTCTAGAAAATGATCTAGAAGTATCTTAAAGAAAAAGAACTCGGGGCGCCTGGGTGGCTCAGTGGGTTAAGCCGCTGCCTTCAGCTCAGGTCATGATCTCAGGGTCCTGGGATTGAGTCTCGCATCGGGCTCTCTGCTTGGCAGGGAGCCTGCTTCCTCCTCTCTCTCTCTCTGCCTGCCTCTCCATCTACTTGTGATTTCTCTCTGTCAAAAAAAAAAAAAAAAGAAAAAAGAAAAGAAAAAAGAAATAAAAAACTCTACCTGCAGCTACCATATGACTGCCATCAACCAGAATTTTTGGTGTTTCACATGGAAGAATGAGAACTTATGTTTACACAAAAGTCTCCCCAGGAATACTCATTGCAGTTTTATTGGTAAAGCCCACACTGGAGACAACCAAGATATCCTTGAAGAATCAGGTGTTTTAATAAGCCATGGTACATCCACACTAGGGAATATATGCTGTAATAAAAAGACTGATGCTTTGATACATGCAACAATACAGAAGACAGTGTAGGGAATGAGCTGAGTGAAAAAAAAGAGAGCCCCAAATGTCACACACACTGTATAACTCCATTTACATCATGTTACTAAAATAAAAATACAGAAATGGAGTAGGGTTGCCAGGAATCCATGTGGGCATCAGAGAGGGAGGTAGACATGAGCTCCAAAGGACAACATGAGGGACACTTGTGGGGATGGAATGTTCTGTATCTTGAAAGTTCTGCGTGGATGTCAAGATCCTGGTTGTATTACTTTGCTACAATTTTGCAAGATATTCTCACTGGGAAAAATTGACAATGCACACAGGGAATCTCTATTATTTATTACAGTTGCAGGTGAATCTAACATTCTCTGAAAATAGAAAGTTTAAGTAAAAATAATAAAAGTGTGAATCTGAAAACAGGTGATAGTATGTTTCAAATACAAATAATAGCAATAAATTTATAGATTTGAAGCAGAATTATGTAGTCAGTGTAAAATATATGACAAGTAAATAGCAAAAATTACATACAAATGAAGTGGTGGTACACTGATATCAGGTTCTTTAGGGAAGATAGATTCTGATATGCAGAAGCTACACATTATAAACCCAACAGCAACACAACAAAATAAAAGATTATAGCTAGCAAGCCCGTTGGAGAGATAAAAGGGAATCCTAAAACATAATCGATTAACTTAAAAAGATCAGGAAGAGAGTAGAAAAAGAATAAAGACTGGAAGAAATATGTAAAACAACAACAACATTAACCTAAGTATACAATTCATTAAATGTAAATGGTATAATCACTCTAGTTAAAATACAAATATTGGGTAAAACCCTTTAGTGACACAGATAGTGTAGAAACAAAAGGTGAGGGAAAGGATGTACCACACGAGCAAACCACTGCTGATTGTAGTATTACAATTTTGGCTTCAAGCATTTAATATGATTGAATAAGCCCATGAGACGTAGGACAGTCTATTATATCCCCGCACCCAATTTTGCCCATGCCAATGTCCTTCTTCCCTTTCTGAACCTCTGAGCCTTCTGGGCTCACTCTCTTTCTGCTAAGAGAACTTCCTGTAGTCATTCTGCAAGGATAGTTTCCTGGCCAGAAATGTCTCCATTCTCCTTTGTCAGGGATGTTCTATTTCCTCCTTATTTCTGAAGGGCACTTGACAAGGATTAGGGTTCCCAGGTGAAGTTCATTTCTTTTGGAACTTGAAAAATGTTGCACCACATCAGTCTGAGCCCCAAGATTTCAGATGGAAAGTCCTCTATCATTCAGGCTCTAGAAACAATACCCATTTTTCTCTGGCTGCTTTCAAGACTTCTTTGTCTTTAGTTGTCAGATTGATTATCACATCTCAGTAGTATATACATTGTGCTTTGGATTTATTCTACTAGTTTCACTCAGTTTCTTAATCCATAAGTTTTAGTCTTTCATCAATTAGTCTTTCATCAAATTTGAGAAGTTTTAATCTTTCATTAAATTTGGGAATTTTTCAGTCATTTTTTCTTTGAACATTTTGTTTTACTTTTCTCTTATTTGTCTGGAACTCCAACCATAAATGTTAGCTTTCTTCCCCTTGTCTACTTTCTCTCTGCAGTTCATATTGAGTAAATGTATTCATCAACTTCACTGATTCTCTCACCTCAAGCTACTAAATTGAGCTCATTCAGAAAATTTCCCTTATTTCAATAAAGCTGATTATAATAGGCTGATTTTCATAAGCAGATTTAATTTTTTCAGTTCCATAAATGAATTTGGTTCTTTTTTGGGGGATTTCTATTTCTTTTTATTAAAATTTTCTTTCTTTTTTTTCTTTGGTCTTAAAAAAAATTTAGAATTACTTGTTAGTGTGCTTTCATTTTGACTGTCCTAAGGTCATTGTTAGATCATTCTAACATCTGATTCATCTCTATATTGGTGACCTTTCACATATAGTCTGATTTTTCTGGTTCTTCACATGACGAATAGCTTTCAATTACATCCTGGATATTGGCTTTAAAAAAAAAAAAACTGAAGTGCTGAATCCTATTGAACTTCCCTGTGGAGATGCAGCATGAGGACTGGGTGATTGTGTATGTTCGGCTCCCCATGGGCTCTACAAGTACCCCAACATGAGGAGCCAAGCACACTGCCTCACTGCAGATGAGGGTGGACCTCTGACTCCAACTGCTTTTGCTGACACCTGCCTGGTGTATGCAAAGCATCAAGCCCAAGCATCGCACTTCCTTTGAATAGGGGTGCTCTTCTGGCGCCAGGGGATAAGAGATGAGACACAAGATGTGGAGTGCCATCTGGGTCCACCTCCAATCACCCTGCCTGCTTTGTTGAGTCTGGGTGGGGCGTCGGGACTCAGCTGGTATCTGGGCCCTGCTCATGACAAGGACGTGGGAAGAGGAGTGTGAACTACCCCCCATCAAAACATCTTCTCTGACTCAGGGGCACCAGGTGGGGTTAAAATCATTATAGCCAGATGACATGGGTCAAGAAAAATATGGTGGGACCATCTGCAATTTTCATGAGTAACCCTTTCCAGAACTAAACTTGTCAATGCACATCAAATCTCTTCTAAATACTTATATATTTTGCCCACTCTGTATCTCAGAATAGGTTTTAATACATGGTCCAAAATAGTGGCAACACTGTATTTCCAAAGATGGTCATTATCAAACAAACAGTAATGAAAGAGGAAACAAACACAATATTACAATAACACTGGGTGAATTCATTACATCTATGAAGAGATATGAAATCACTAAAATCTATGAGAAGGTTCATAGCAACATGAAAAATATTTATACCAGAATATTAACTGGAAGAAATCAATGGAAAATGGTAGATAAATTATGATTTGGGGCACATAAAGATGTGTATGCTCCCCTGTGATTGCTTTTGACAAGGATTCAATGTGACAAATTAAGGAGCTGAGCATGAGAACTTTTAAGGTCCTGGCACTTGTAAATAAAAATGTCCCTCAGGATATATGACAGATGATGCTATGCACCAATGTGCTCTCAGAGAGGTGTATTTCTTGTTCTTGCTACATGGTCATTGTGGGCAGGGTGAGGACTTCTGCTCTCCACTGAACACAGGCAGAATGTGAGCCCAGAGAAACTCTAGCTCTACCTCCAAGAATTTGCAGAGAGAGAAAGGACACTAAATTATGCCAAAGTTTTTAAAGCTTCAGCCCACAAGTAGCAACAAGCATGAACTCACTTCTCTGTAAGACCATAAGGAAGGTATTTTGAAAAAACAAACACTTTATTACTTCTGTTTCTATAAACATTTTCAGTTTGCTATGTCTAAGCAGGCTAAAGAGTCCAGCTTTTAACTAGGGATAATCCCTCTTTTCTACATCATGGATCCTTAATGATCTTCAGAAATGCTGTTACAGTTTTACAAAGCATTTCTAAAAATCAGTAACTTGTCCAGACCCGTGGTCCGATTGCTAACATGATAACCAGTTAGGGTCTTATAAGTAGTATCGACAATTTCCACTGAAATTCTCCCTGAGTTTTACAAGCTTTTAACATGCTTAAGAAATAGTATGATGGATAAATAATGTCACCATTCCCAGCAATTTAAATTTATTATACAAAGGTGAAAATGAGGTTGGTACACTCAATGTGCTTTGGGCCTTGTTTAAACTTGCTCCGATTTTCTCTGATTATGATAATGAGAACGCTGAGCATACACTGGTATTTCGGATCAGTGGGAAGGTTTGTTCTGAGCAAGAAGATACTAAGTCAGCTGCTGAGAAGTGGCGTGCCCCAACACTGCCCGATGTGAAGAGTTCCAGCTTGTCCAAACTCTCCTTGAATTATGTGTTTGAATGCCTTCTGGAACCCAACACGAGGTGAATAATACTTTTGGCAATGACAGGAGCAATAGGTGGGTACCGTCCTGACCTCTGCTCGATGGAATTCAATGTCAGGAGCTCCAGCGTGTGGCCCATTTTCTTGAATCAGCACAATTTCAAAGGAAAGGGAATGTCATCCAGCTTCTTTTTGTATTCTCTGTGGAATGCAGGAGATGTATTCCAGTGATCTGTGGTTCCCAAGGCCCTGGGGCACAGAAAGGACCTAAAAAGGGAGGAATGAAAATTTATCCAGAGACTCAGGGAAGGTGAGTGTTTGTCTGCACTAGCAGATCACCTTGGAATGATGACCACCATGACCTCAAGGGCAAGGAGATACAGTACAGAGGGTTAGGAGGACTTGTCATCAGCTAGGTTCCACACTGCACCTAACAAAAGAGAAAGGGACAGATGTGAGGGGTGACACGTGCATGCACTCAGCAGTCCTGGGGAGTCAGCAGCATGAAGTGATTTTTGTTGATTGCAGACCAGGCGCTGTAATGTGACGTGGAATATTTGGGTGTTATTATGTAATCTCCCAGACCGCCATGTGAAGTGAGCATGCCGTCCCTCTGTACAGTTCAGAAAACTCGTTTGGAAGTCTTAGATAACTTATCCCAAACATGTAAATTGACAGATTCAGAATCTGAGCCCAAGCCTCTCTGACAGTAAAGACTATGTATTTGTTGTTCTCGTTTTTAAGTGTAAACTTCCCTCATGACATGGGTTTATGGATAATACAGGAAAGGGTAAATCAAGATACATCTGGGGCCACCTGGGTGGCTCAGTCAGTTAAGTGTCTGCCTTTGGCTCAGGTCATGAACTCAAGGTCCTGGGATCAAATCTGATGTTAGACTCCCTGCTCCCTTCTTCCTCTCTCACTCCCCCTACCTGTACTTTCTATCTTTCTCTCTCTCAAATAAATAAATAAATAAAATCTTTTTAAAAAATATTTTACTTATTTATTTGACAGATAGAGATCACAAGTAGGCAGAAAGGCAGGCAGAGAGAGAGGGGGAAGCAGGCTCCCCGCGGAGCAGAGAGCCCGATGCGGGACTTGATCCCAGGACCCCAAGATCACGACCTGAGCCGAAGGCAGAGGCTCAACCCACTGAGCCACCCAGGTGCCTCCAAATAAATAAAATCTTAAAAAAAAGAAAAAGAAAAAGAACATATCCTAGTTGTGCATATGGTGAGGTAGGAAATACCACTTAGTTTCCTTCCAGATTTTGCTATCCTGCTAAGTCCCACAATATTTTAAAAATTAGGATAACACTTCATCATATAATCTTTTTTCATATATAACTCATAACTATTTCTAGAATTCTGCACCATTTTACTTTGTGCAGACATACAAGGCATGTTCAAATCAGTTCAAATTTAAAATAAGCATGCCAGCATAACCATGTTTTCTGATTACTCTGGATTTATAATACATTTTAGTAACTGGAAAGGCCAGACCCTCCATGACTCTTCATATTGATTTATTTGGATATTATCTGGTATTTGTTCTTCCTTCTCTAGGTTGGAATAATTTTGTTCAATTTTTAAACATGACAGTATAATTATAATTGTGAATCTATTTTAATTCATTTAAAGTTAATTTATATGTCACTTTTGAAATAAGAAGTTTTAGTAAATCTTCTTTTATGAGAAAATACCTTGCCTTGTACAGGTTTTTTTTTCTCTTTTTTTCAGATAGATTACTCATGCTAAAGTTATTCCTGAGGACTTGTTAACTTTTTATTGGCTACCAATATAAGAAAAAGCAATACCCATTTCCTCTCTGGATGTTAAAGCAAATAATTCTAATGAAATGTTGAAATAATTAAAGTCATAGAAGAGTGCAATTCATAAAATTATATGTTTATCATATCCAGTTTATTATACACCAATCATACCTTAATAAGCTGTATAGATAATTTAATCACAGTATTTTTATCTGTCTATGAAAATACTTCAAAGTAAAATAAGAAACTCAAAAGACATTATTTTTTAAATGTATACTGAATTTACTATATAGTATTTCAAATATTACAGAAAACTGCACTACAGCAAAATCAAGAAAAAATATAAGGTTTGGAAAAATAGGCATACTAAAGATTAATAAAAGAGTAATATGTAACATATGCAAAGAACACATACAGACTGCTTCTTACAAATAGACAAATACTTAATAGAATGTGGGCACAGAATAAAGTCAGGAGACTATTACAGTAACAGATTCCTGTGCTTGATACATATGAAAGCATATTTTTATTTAATTTTAACTTAATGCAAATTAAGATTGTAAAAGGATACTATTTTATACCCTTCTGGATGGCAAAACATTTTTTGAAGTGGCATCTATTGTGGATAAATTAAAAGTATATTCTCTCAGATTCCCACCAGAGGGTGGATGGCAACAGCCTTTTGGAAACATGATCCAGGACACCACTGAAAATCTAAAAAGAAAACGAATACAATATATTCTTCCTGACGACCTAGTCTTCAGAATTAAAAGCCTCGTTGTGTAAATAGTGTGTTACATATGTTGTATATAGCAACTGTATGGCTGCTATCCATATATATTTGGATGGGTGCATGTGTGTGTCTGTGTGTGTGTGTGTGTGTGTACAACTAGTATTCATGTCTACACCTGAATACCTATATGCATATTTGCATATGTAATATTTTTATATATAAAATCACTGGTTGTGATAACAGAGGTCCTGGGCATGTGAACATGCATAGGTAAGGAAGTGTTGAAATAAATGATGAAACACAAATGCACTTCAATATTACATGACAGGAGTTACATCTGCATCAATCAACTCTGGTGAGCTACTGTACTCATGAAATGCCTTCAAGATGAACTGCATATCATTAGGATACACTCGGATAACCTCTCAGACCTGTGTACACCCAAGAAGCTAATAAATAGCACAGTACCCCTTCATCCCTGCACATTTCCTCCCATCCCCTAGTCGTTCCTCCCTCATGCATTTCCCCACCCCCTTGACGCCAGGCAACCACTTTCTCCTCCCTAGAGATGAGTTCAGAACTTCTAGAATTTCGTGTGGACTATGACTGCATACAATATTGACTCTCTTTGTCCTGAAACTTTCACCTATTTTGACATTCATCCATGTGGCTTGCCTTGGAGTTCTTTCTTTTTATTGTCGCATAGTATTCCCCTGTGTGGTACCACGCACTTCATTTATCCATTTCCTTGACAAGTGTTCATTTCCAGTGATGGCTGTTACAGACAGAGCTGCTGGGAGCACTCATGGGGACATCTCTGTATGGACGTGGGCTTCCACATCCTTGGGAAGGAATGACAAGTGGGAAAGCTCAGTCTTATAACAGGTGTATATTTGACTTCATAGGAAACTGCCAGACAGCTCCCCAAACAGACTGCACCAGTTTGTGTCCCCCAACCCCAGCAGTGTATTAGACTTCCTGTCTTGCCACATTATTACCAACACTTGGGCTCACTGTTGCCAAATTCAGTTTTTCCAACGGGTATATAATTGTGATCTTTCTTTCTATTTCCTTAATGACTCATGATGTTGAGCATTTTTTCTTGTATTCCTTTGCCATCTGAATATCTTCTTTGGTCAGTCTTTAATGTAATCTTTTGCCAATTTTTAATCGAGTTGTTTGATCACCTTACTGAGTTTTGAGAATACCCACATTCTGTATTGTTAAGTAAACAAAGGAAAATGAAAAAGTTGTGTGTAGTATGAGTTCATCTGATGAATAATACTATGGAAAGATACCCACTTTGCTGCTCGTGTTATTTTCCTGGGAATTTGGATATTTTTTTCCATTTTTTAAAAAAAATTTTATTTATTTTCAGCGTAACAGTAGTCATTGTTTTTGCACCACACCCAGTGTTCCATGCAATCCGTGCCCTCTCTAATGCCCACCACCTGGTTCCCCCAACCTCCCACCCCCCACTCCTTCAGAACCCTCAGATTATTTTCAGAGTCCATAGTCTCTCATGGTCCACCTCTCCTTCCAATTTCCCTCAACTCCCTTCTCCTCTACATCTCCCCTTGTCCTCCATGCTATTTGTTATGCTCCACAAAGAAGTGAAACCATATGATAATTGACTCTCTCTGCTTGACTTATTTCACTCAGCATAATCTCTTCCAGTCCCGTCCATGTTGATACAAAAGTTGGGTATTCATCCTTTCTGATGGAGGCATAATACTCCATAGTGTATATGGACCACATCTTCCTTATCCATTCATCTGTTGAAGGGCAACTTGGATCTTTCCCCAGCTTGGCAACCGTGGCCATTGCTGCTATAAACATTGGGGTACAGATGGCCCTTCTTTGCACTACATCTGTATCTTTGGGGTAAATACCCAGTAGTGCAATTGCAGGGTCATAGGGAAGCTCTATTTTTAATTTCTTGAGGAATCTCCACACTGTTCTCCAAAGTGGCTGCACCAACTTGCATTCCCACCAACAGTGGAAGAGGGCTCCCCTTTATCCACATCCCCTCTAACACATGTTGTTTCCTGTCTTGCTAATTTTGGCCATTCTAACTGGTGTAAGGTGGTATCTCAATGTGGTTTTAATTTGAATCTCCCTGATGGCTAGTGATGATGAACATTTTTTCATGTGTCTGATAGCCATTTGTATGTCTTCATTGGAGAAGTGTCTGTTCATATCTTCTGCCCATTTTTTAATATGATTGCCTGTTTTGTGTGTTGAGTTTGAGGAGTTCTTTATAGATCCTGGATATCAACCTTTTGTCTGTACTGTCATTTGCAAATATCTTCTCTCATTCCGTGGGTTACCTCTTTGTTCTGTTAACTATTTCCTTTGCTGTGCAGAAGCTTTTGATCTTGATGAAGTCTCAAAAGTTCATTGTTAAAATGTCTATACTGCCTAGAGAAATCTATACTTTTAATGCCATTCCGATCAAAATACCACCAGTATTTTTCAAAGAGCTGGAGCAAATAATCCAAAAATTTTTATGGAATCAGAAGAGACCCTGAATCGCTAAGGAAATGTTGAAAAACAAAAATAAAACTGGGGCATCACGTTACCTGATTTCAAGCTTTACTACAAAGCTGTGATCACCAAGACAGCATGGTACTGGCATAAAAACAGACACACAGACCAGTGGAACAGAATAGAGAGTCCAGATATGGACCCTCAACTCTATGGGGAAATAATCTTCGACAAAACAGGAAAAAATATAAGGTGGAAAAAAGACAGTCTCTTCAATAAATGGTGCTGGGAAAACTGGACAGCTATATGTAGAAGAACAAAACTCAACCATTCTCTTACACTGTACACAAAGATAAACTCAAAATGGATAAAAGACCTCAATGTGAGACAGGAATCCACCAGAATCCTAGAGGAGAACATAGGCAGTAACGTCTTCGATATCAACCACAGCAACTTCTTTCAAGATATGTCTCCAAAGGCAAAGGAAACAAAAGCAGGAATTTGGATATATTGATGGAGGAGATGAGAAGAGAGAGGGTTGGGGACAGAAAAAATGTAAACTATGTCCAAAATAGAAAAGAAAACAAAACAGTGAGACATTACACGAAGGCAGTTAACATAAACTTCTAAAGCGGCATGTGAGTAAGTGATCACCAGCATGATCGTAGGAGTTATCTCCATGTGAATAAGTGATCACCAGCGTGATCGTAGGAGTTATCTCAAGGGTGTGATTTTCAGGTGGTTTTGACATTTGTATTTACGTCTTCACATGTTATTTGACAGTCTTCGATTTATGGAGTTGCCGAACCAGATTTCACTGTGAAGGAAACAGAATATCAATGCCATTGATGGTCCAGGTCCCCAGGAGGACAGTGGCGGCCTGTGGGCTTGAAGAAGACTGGACATCTATGTTGCAGGAGTTCAAGGACACCATGTTCAAGAGTAACTTGGTACCCCAGTCTTCCAGTCCATCAGGGAGAGCCTGGGGTCACAGGGATGGTGGGAGAGAGACTCGTTTCGTTTTCCCACTCGTGTTTGCATACTCCATGTTATAAACAAAATTCCAGGAAATGAGGGAGTATGGACTACGCAGATTCAAAAAAGTGTCGCCTCATGGAACTTTGGGCCCCAAAGCCTGGATTTTTCTCTCTCATCAGATCTTTTCTTTCCATAACTAGCATAAGCGTAAGTGCTTGTGTCAGGATGATTCCCTTGCCAACCTTAGTAGTGACTCATTTGTTTGATTAATAATTAATCAAGAGAGCCTTTTCTCAGACGCCATGGTGATAGCTAGTTTTAAGAAGTTAAATAAACACCAAGATGCACCCTGGGTTGTTGGGCGTTTCTCTGCATTCAGCTGTGTAATAAGGGAACTCCTGACACGCAACATCTAAAACCCTAGCAGGTCCTAACTGAAGTTGTCCTCAAAGGTCGACCCTAAGACTGAGCATTCCACCAGCCCTTCTTGAGGACCTACTGTGTGCCCGATGGTATTACAGGCACTCCACGAGAACACACGCAGTCTTTCATTTTCTTGATTGAGGACACTGTGGGTGCAGAGTAGGAAAAGAGGACGGTAACTTTTAAATGTAATAAAGAACTGCATCCTATCCTGTCGGAGGTGGGGAGGGGTTCTGGGAAAAGCCACAGCAATGGACGGCCATAGTGCAAAGCTGTGTGCTCACGATCAGGAAGACAGTCACTGTGGCCAGAGCCAGCAGTGAGCAGGAGAAGGCGGACAGGGCAGAAAGGGCGGCTGCTTCTCAGGATCCTCAACGATCGGAAGACCTTTACTTTTGCTCCAAGAGACATGTAGGATGACGTGATTGGATTTTTGTTCAGAGTTGCTCATTCTGGATCCTGTGTCATGAATCGATAGTGGGGGCAAGGCCGTAAACCCTTGGGAGGTTATTTCTGATGATGACAGCTAAGGCCAAAGGTGTAGCTGAGGAGATGCCAAGATGGACTCAGAATCCAGACACAGTTTACATGAAAGCTGAGGTTATTTGCTGATATTTGATGGGAGATAAAGAAGAGAGGATGGATATCTTCACCTGAACCCCTGGAAGTTTGATAGACACAGATCCTTGCAGAGAGAGGGAGGGAAGGAGGTGGATGGTGGGGATCCACTAGCAAATGATCTCCCTGGTCGAAGTGGGTTGTGGAGCCGGGATGGTACTACCCAGTGGAGGAATAAGTCGCCTGTGTTTTCTGGGGAGGAGAGGAGACCAGACAGGAAGGGAGAATCAGAAGTCCTGCCACCGGACCTGAGCTTCAAGTCACAGCATACAGATGATATTAAAGCATCTGTCCTAGGCAGGTGAAAAAATCATGCTTGAAGTATGTTTTCTTTTCAGGTTCTTGGAGCATGCCCAAGGTCATCTGAAGTCAGTGATAGGACTTGAGATTATTTGAAATATTTAAGGCCTATCCTGTCCCCCTGAGAGCATCTCCATGCTCACATCTCCACACGTAGAGTTATGAACACAGAGCCTGGGGGGCATTACTGTCTTCCCTCCTCCATACAGTGGTACCTCAACTGTGAAAAGCATTACTTCTCAAACACCACTTTGGGGCTCAGCAAACTTGGCACCATAAGGGTCTCATATTTCTCTTTTCTGCTAAACCTTAACCTTATAATTCTATTTTAGTTCACTCCAGTGTAGCTGGGAGGTTTTTTTCCCTATTTAATTGATTTTTTCACTTGCCTAAATCATGTCTGATGGGACAGGTGGATGATGATAAAATGCCTGCCTCCCACGACTGCCAGGAACAGACCCTTGCTGGCAACAGAGCCCAGCTTGGAGCCCTGCTGGGTCTGTGTGGTCTGTTATCAGTGCAATCACCCATGCAGCCATCAGTATGAACACATGTGAGCTCCATGCTTCGGGCGGATAAATGGAAGGCAATGCATAATGTGTTGTGTGGACAAATTACAGAGCACAGTATTTTCCCGATCAGGAGTCAGGAAACCGTTTTCTGTTGAGAGCCAGATAATGAAGGGTTTGGATTTGTGGCAGAAGGACAAACCACTGGGCTGTATCCTTTGCAGCACAGGATAAGCACAAGGCTTCCTGTCTGTCCCCAAGCTGCCCCCAAATGGGCAGCTGTTCTGTCTGTGCTCTAGATCCCGAGCCAAACAGCAACATCCCTCAGACAGAGGGGGAGTCTGTGTCAGCTTTATTCTCTCCTCTCATGCCACCAGTGACCACAACTCACACACACCACCATCCTGCCACCTCCCAGCTGGCCTGCTGGGCCCAGCGAACTTATCTCCAAGAAGTAATGCTTATTAAGGTCAGGATTCAGGTGGGAACTCCCAGAGCCCAGTGGGGCTGGGGTGGCCTGAGTTGGGAATGTGTTCTTGTCCATGGCTAGAATCACTTTCATGGCATCCTGTAGAAAAGGACTCATTCATTTAAAAAGGAAAAAAAAAAAAAGAAAGAAAGAAATATTTCACCCAAAAGGTGTAAACTTCCAGTTATATGATAAGTAAGTCCTGGAGATGTGCTGTCCACCAAGGAAACTCTAGTTAATGATGCTATGTTGCATGTTTGAAATTTGCTAAGGGTAGATAGTTGGGTTTTTTTTTTTTTCTTTTTTGAGAGAGAGACAGAGAGAGAGAGAGAGAGGACACATGGGAGGGGCAGAGGGACAGGAAGAGAAAACCTCATGTGGACTCCACATCCAGCACAGAGCACAACGTGGGGCTCAATCCCACAACCCCAAGATCATGACCTGAGCCGAAATCAAGAGTTGGACGTTCAACTGAATGAATCACCCAGATGCTCCCAGAATGTTTTTTAAATGTCTATACAGATTTAAAGACAGAATTAAAATGGGATAAAAAGTAACTGGTGGCTACTAGTCTTTGAATGGGTGTCATAATATGATGTTATGGTTGTAACTTCACGTTTTTGAAGACATCTGCCCCTGCTTCCCCAGAAAGCACAGATAGTGCAGCATGCTCTGGCTCCCCACCCCGGATCACCCTCAACCTAGGAGTATCCCCTGCAGCATGTCCCTGCCCAGGGTTCTGGCGGCATCCTGTGCAGAGAAGCTCACCCACATCCCTGGTACCCACTCTCTGTCTCTTAGGTTCACACCTAAATGTCCTCTCTCCTGTGAGAACTTAGCTTTCAAAGCTACATTAAGCAGAGCATAAGCAAATTAGGTGATGCAGTGATGAACAAATAAAACCTCTTCCTGACCTTAACCTCTGTGTTTTCCACACAGTTGATGTGACAGACTATGCAATTCCCCTGTGCCAGGAAGGAATTTCCATGGAAGCAGACATCTTTCCCTCTGTTCATCCCTACCTGATCCCCAGTTCCTAGAACAGCACCTCCCACAGAGTGAGAGGTGGGGGAACATTTGCTGAATGAATCAATGAGTGGGAGGGAGCACCTGGTATGCGCCCTGGAGTAAGGTGCACAGAAGGAAAGTAAAAGGATGCACTCTTCCCAGTCCTGGTGCACCTGCAGAATGGGAAAGAGGGAGCAGCATTGTCCAAGGAAATAAAGTAAAAAATACTCAGAAGGGCAGGATCAGCAAGGAGACCATGGGCAAGCATCTTCGGAGTACTGAAGAAAAAGAAATTCACCCAGAACATTATACTAGCCAACCTGTAATTCAACACTAGTGGAGATATACATAATTTCCATAAAATTAGAAACAGAGAATTTTCTTTGAAACAACTGTGAAGGGATGTGCCCCAATAAGAAAACTGGAAACCAGAGAACTGTGTCAGGAAATTTTTTAAAAATAGTATTCTAACAATTTGGATAACATTAGGCTACTCAAAGTAAGTAAAAATACATTGTAAATTAAATGTCTTTTAGTAATAACAAATGCTTTTCTTTCAAATAAGGTGGAATATTTTTATCAGGCACTCAAATTACCTTATTATCACATAGGTACATCCAATCGTTGGTTATACTATGCCAAACATTTTATATTACTTAGTAGAGGCTAGAAATGCTGATTAAATTAAATATTAACTCATGTATATATACTAAAATATTAGAGTAACCACCCATAGACTATATAAGGCCAAACCCGTTTAAGAATATGAATAATAAAATTTGATTTGCCAAAGTTAGGAAAGGATTTTTTTAAAAACTAACATAAGGAAGTATGGCAAAAATAAAACAAAAATGAAAAAAAAGGTAGGAATAAATCCAAATATAATAAAATTTACACTAAATGTTAATAAGTTAAGTATGACTTCTAAATCTAAAGGGATTTTAAAGGCCTGTCATAAAAAACAAAACGTAGTGAGAGTGAAAATTATTAATAACGTAGACTGTGAGAATAAGGAATCAATTGGGTCTTGGGGGTAAATAACCAGGAAAATACAATAATTCTGAAGCCATCTGTAACTAAGAAAAGAGGTTCAAAGTACAAGCAACAAAACCTAACATAAAAAAGCCTAAACTTTCAGACATACAGTATGATAACTCTACTAATCTCAAAAATAGCAGCAAAAAAAAAACCCCACCCTGATTTAATCAATAACCAAGCATCAGACTATCTAAGAAAACTACATCTATATCCACAGAACAAGTTTCACCAAACTTGATATAAATAATAATGAAATAACATAGGAAGCTAATAATCAACACAAGAAACTACTTTAAAAAAAACCATGTTTGGGAAAGTCTGGTACATTTCGATCAGATGGACAATAAAAACATCAATGTCAAAACTGGGGGGAAATTGCTTAAGTGGAACTAAGAAACTACAGCTTCAATAAATACAGTTTTAAAGCTTTAAGTGTAACAAACTAGCAATTCTAATAAAATATTTAAAAACTCACCAAAGAATCAGCACAAATAAATTACTTGAACTTACAAAACAAAATCACCAAGGTGGTAAATGATGAAGTAAGAGTCCATGTCACCAGGACAACTGGAGACATTTCAGAGCTAGAACAATCTAGAAAGGTAAGATTGAAAAAGTGCATTGACTATGGATAAGCCTAAGGTTTAAGTCCAAAGAAATAAACCAATAAATATAATGAGCAGCTTATACCAATGAATATCAAAAAAAAAAAATCAGTAGGCAATTTATTATTGAAAAGTACATGGAACCAAGACCAACTCAGAAACAAGAGAAAACTGTTAAGGTCTCATTCACACATGCTGCATACACACATCAAGAAGTCAAGATCTCTGCTGAGCCAGATACTTACCAGGAGAATTCCCCCCAAATTTCTGAAACAAGAAACTATTTTATGCCAAGTATTCTAGGGCACAAAAAGCTAAGAAACACCTTTTTATTTAGTTTATGATGATGATGTATTATTGATATTGCCAACAAGGAAACCATGGAAAATTCCTAAAGAAATATTAATTTGCTTCATCTATCAATTGACATAAAATTGATACTGTATGACCAGGTAGGCTTGAGAATTCCTAAATAGTTAGACATTTATCATTTCTTCGTGTAATCCATCACTCACAGACGCAAGGAGAACAACCACACGGCCACTTCCAACATTTGTTCCCATCAGAGGAAGAGAGGAGGGGGCTCCCACGTGACTCACAGACACTTCAACAGACGTCATCCGTCATGGGGACCCGCCAGATGCGTCCCCATTCAAGTCAGGAAGGAGCCGTGGATCCTGCTGGCATACGTCACATGGCACACGTTTACAGAACAAATTTCCTGCAGGAGAATGAATGAAGACAAGCAAAAAAAAAAAAAAAAAAAACCCAGAATGTAATGACTTGGCTATTATGAATAGGGCCACGGTGAGCATGGTAGAGCAGAGACAGAGCTATTTCCTGAAACTCCTGATTTCGGTTCTCTTGGATGCATACCCAGACGTAGGGGTCCTGGATTGTGTGGTAGTTCTAATTTTTTGAGGAATTCCTATACCGTTTTCCATAGTGGCTGCCCCCCCCCCGTTAATATTCCCACCGTCCGCATGGGAGGATCCCATGTTCTCCACATCCTCGGCAACACTCTTACCTCCTCTTCCACCCACCTCCTCTCCCTCCTCCTCCTCCCCAGTAATGGCCAGTCCTACGGGTGTGAGCTGGTATCCCACTGTGGTTCTGATTTGCATTTCCCCGACGATGAGCAATGATGAGATTGTCTCCCGTACCTGCTGGTGTTACTCTTTTAATCAGCTATCTTGTGAATGGCCCTTTCCAGTTCTGCAGGCATGCCCCAAGGTAAGCGTGCACTCTCATGAAAACATCTTTGCACATCGACTTACATATCCATCTGCATGCAGTTCACATCACTTTGTCTCCTAAAGGTAAAATTCCAGTCCAGTAACATCACAACATACACAAGAGGAGCAGAGGCCATTTAGAGCATTCAGAACAGCAATCAACAAACTTCTTCCCATAAAAGGCCACACAGTAAATATTTTATGACCTGCAAACCAGCACTGTGTTGTTATCATTATTTTATTATCAGACTCCGTGCATGTGGCATACATTGGCACCTACTTTCACGTGCATTTGGACGATGCCTACTACCCACACTGCTGCAGAGTCCACATGCTTGAAGGCCCCACAAGTTTAAGAGCTCAGGTCTACACTGATGAATGAAGCAATGTTAAGACCGGCAAATCACCTGCCTGTTCCCTTGGTGATTCTCCTTAAAGTTAGCTCCTTCTCAAGACCCAGATCTCACTTGGGCTCCACCTCTGAGCTGTTTCCCTTGCTGTTAATTTTACAGGTTACCGTAGATACCTGCTCCCTCACTCCTTCCAGGCTCATGGCAGACGAGGTCGGGGCTGGCAGTCTGCACCCTGTCTTGTCTGTCTTTGTTCTCCCGGTGGTCTTCCTCATGAGCTTCTGCTTCTCTACCTGCCTTTTCAATGGTTTGACCCTGAGACACTGCGTCCGTCACTCTTCCCCTTCTAGTCTTCAAGTTGGTGAAAAATCCTCACCCTTGCCTGTTACACCTGTGCAACAACATTGATATTTACACCATAGTTCAGACACAAACTCAGATTTCTGGTCAATACCCCACAGCCAGTGCACAATGATAACAACACATTATATGCCAGGTCCTGGGCACATCCTGTGTGTGTAGATGATTGAATGACAAAACCATATAAGATAAGAACTACTACTCCCCCAATTTCACAAACAAGGAAACACAGACTAAAACAGAAGAAATGTGTTGCAAGCACTGAGTGAGTGAGAAGCAAACACAAGACTCCAGCCACTCCACACTGGTTTCACAGTCGGAGCTCAGGAGCTGCTCCGGTCCTACTGCTGGGGTATGAACAGAGCAAAACAGCCCCTCATTCCCTTAGGCAGGGGCATCAACCTGCTGTCTACAGCGTCCAGGCTTGTCTCTCATTCCTCCTTGGGTTTCCAAGCATCCTCCCCCTTCCAGTTTCCTGGGCCTGAGATGTAGGTGCAATCCCGCAGGCTTGTTTCTCTCTCCCTCCCACGTGCAGCAGCTCCCAGGGGCCTTTTGGAAGAGACACAGATGATGACTTCTCTTGGTGTCCAGGTTTCTTCTGCCAAGGAGGTGCTTCTTAGACTCACTTCGTGAAGGGCCAGTTGCTTTTGGGTTTGGTTTTGCTTTTTTATAATTAATTCTCAGAGGAGGATGAGGTCCTAACCGGTCCACAGCCTGCCCCTGAAGATGGCTCCATGGAGTTTCACGCTCTCCAAGATTCTCCACAAGCTGGTGAGTCAAGGTCACTGTGCACAGGATCCTGCAAAGTCTCTGGTACCTGCTATTGGCGACTCTCAGCGCTGTGCCGCTTTCATGGCTCCTGCTCCTGGACTGGAGACCACTTTCTGAGAAGTTAACAATTTAGTAATGGCAATAGGAACTTGTGAGAGGTTGGGTGTCAAGCTCAGGTTGGCCACAGAGCAGAGACGTTCATTTGGGCAAGCCACCTAACTTCTCTAAGCTTCAGGTTATGTCCCCATGAAATGCCAGGATCTGGAGAGGTGCTGTTCCAGCTTCTTTGAACAGTTCCCGGCACCCAGACTAACGGCAGCAGGTGACATGTTCATTCCTGACCGGTCCAGACTCCTTCTCCCTGGCCCACCCAGGCCTTCTCATCTGGCCCTTGCCAGACGATTCCACTAGCTTTTCTGGATTCCTCTCTAGAAGGCCCCAGTCTTGACTGCTGCCACATCATTGTTCTACTTCCCCATCCTGAGCCATCGGTCTCCCATATCCTGTCCTTGGGAATGAAGGGATGATTTCTAGCAACATCCCTTTTCCTTGGTTCAAAGAAGCGCTACATCTTCTTTGTCGGATGCTCTTTAATGGAGAACTTGCTGCTTTGTGAAGATGTGCTTATCTGCCCACTCACGGTAAAGTCACAGATGTTCGGGGCAGCAGACACAGAGTGGGAGTTCTGTGAGCGAACGGATGATCTTATTTGAACAGACTTCAGGTCAAAACATCAATCAATGATTTCTATAGAGAAAAGAGTAACTGGTTCTTTGTTGTCTGCTTTACTGAAGTCACATAGACCAGGGCAGCCCTTGTCTTTAACTTTCCAACGTTTCGTTCACTTTCTGTTGACCTACCCGAGAGGGACACACACGCAATTTCATCGAGACAGCTTCCCATGTGAGTCTAAGACACAACGCGCACTCCAGAGCTTGAAAAATCAGAATGAGGCCGACAAGACGGCCACTGATGAGAACAAAGTCTTGGTTCTTGGGAGGCAAAAGCCAAGTGACAAGGATTTCACAGGCTGGTCACTGAAATACACACCCACATTACTGTGGCCCCACACACCATTATCCTTATTAAACTGTGCTAATAGCCTTTAACTGTTTTCCCTACTGTCCTGATTACTCCGTCCAAACTCAAGGACCCTCAACACAGCACCTAAGAGACAGACGCTCCCCTGAGCTGGGACCTTCCAGCAACACGTCTCTTGTTGTCAAACGATCTGTGGGACGCCCTCCGTGCAAAGTGGCTTGGGGCCCATCGCCGTCCCTGTCCCCGTCTCCCTGGCTGCTCCCGTCCATGGCTGCGTTCAGGCCCCGGCTCCTGGCATTTGTGTGTCTTCTCCCCCTCGCTGCTCGGTGCCCCCCCAACCCCCGGCTCCTCTCAGGCTCTGGACCGCATGTCCCATCTGAGCATGCATTTGTTCGTGATTTTTATGCCCTCACGGTCCCTCACATCCTCCTCCATCTACTCCTACTTGTCAGCGTCACGACTGCCCAGGCTGTCTAAGGCAGCTATCACAGACCAGCACGAGCCGGCAGCATGGACCAACAGAGGATTATTCCTCCCCGTGTGGAGGCTGTGTTCCAAACTCAATGTGCTGGCGGAGCAGGTCCCCTCGGGGGCTCTGAGGGAGAACGCGTCCCAGGTGCGTGTCTCCTAGGGGGGGGCCTCCCGCAGGCTGTGGTGTCCCCCCGCCTGGGACGGCACTCTGCCCCATCTCTACGTGGCCCGGGGTCTGTGCCCCTGCCTCTTCTTACAAAGACACCTGCCACTGGATTTGAGCCTCTCTCGGGACACGATGATGTCACCTCGAGGTCCTTCCTCGGATCTGCACAGACTCTTTCCCCAAATGTCACCATATTCGTAGGCACTGGGTGACGACTTGGACGTTATCTTTGGTTGGGGAGACACATGTCACCCCCACTATGCAAATTGACACAAATAATGTGGTGTTTTGGTCTGTCCGTTCTCCGTCTCCCCTACATGAATGTCAGGTCCACGACAATAAGGGTGAAGTGCGGTTCGCTTCTCTCCCCGCCTTGACGGATTTCTAGCGCAAATCCGTGTTGAAGAAACTAAAGAAGAAAAGGCGAAGAGGACAAAGCGGTTATCGACATAATAGGAGCCAAAGGGAGAAAAGCCAGGGGAGGCAGGCTTGGAAAAGGGGTCGGCCTTATCTGGGCGCTCCAGAGGTCGGGAGTGTCCTTGAGGCGAGGGAGCGGCCGCCACACTCGAAGGCTCGGTTAAAAAGTGGCATGAAACACACCACCTGGCGACTTGAATCTGGGATTCTGCTGGTGCCTGTGAAGATGTCCCTTGACCCAGGATGAGTCTGATTCCAAGGCAGATGTGCCCGCACTCTGCTCTCTTGGTGGTTCCGGCAACACCTGGCTGTGAACCACGAGGTTAAGAGGGATCAAGAAGGAAACGACCAGCAGCACTGGGGCAGGACCATCCCCTAGTGTTTCAGGAATATCCCAGTGGAGTCTCTTTCCCACTAGACCCACCAAATGGCCAGTGAACCCACGGTCTGTATGTCTGGGGTCTGATGGTTCCTGGGGCCCATTGGTCTGTGAGTTAGCTGCAGATGCTGATTCCAACACACACATCCTGTTGTGACAACGTGTAGCCTTTCTTTTTCCTCTGACTGTATCTAAGCAACAGAATGCAAAAGGATTCCAAAAACTAAATTCAGCCAGGTTTTTATAGAAGCAGGCAAGTTCTTACGGCAGATAAACAACACTCAGATGTGAACAATTAACGGGCAGAGCCCTGTGTTTTCTTCAGTAATCGTGCTTCGAATTGCTTAAGCACCGAGTGGTAGGAGGGCATGGCCATCAGGAGCCATCTGCAGCAACGTGGCTGCTTTTCTGGTGCAAAGCATCTACCAAACGATGTGAGCATGTCCACGTTGACCACAAGAGAGATGGGCTCATTACTTGTGGATATTTCAAGGGTATTCCCTTACAGCACTTTCCAATGATTACAGTTTAATTTCTGAATATGCACCCGGTACCTCGTGGATAGGACCCACATTTTACCTGGTACAAATGATCAAATGTGGAGTTCTCCAATTTTTGAAAATACTTCCAGCCCCTAATACATGGACTTCACATGTGTAAGGAGGTAAAATGTTTCCTTAAAACTCTAGACATAAGTGAGTAAGTGCACATACATTAGATAAAACTAACCAGCAGGGGTCATGGCACTGGAGGTGTGTCACCCGTGGTCAGCAGGGCTGTTGACAGAAGCAGTTTCTAAGGTTCTTTGCTTCTCGGGGGCCTCAGTGTCCCCAACCCATTGGCCCCATGGCACTGTGCAGGGCACAGAGAACAGGTTTCTAGTTCTCACCACTTATGCACCTGCCCCCCGGGCAGGGATCAGAGACTTTGCAGGAAGGTGCTCAGGCACACGGAGATGACTGAGTCAGAGGAGGGGCTAACCCTTTCAGAAGTGCATGGGGGCTAATCTTGGAAGCATCCGGTTATGCCTTGACACTGGAGGGATCTTGGCTTTGAGCGGTGGGAAAAACACAAGAGCAACAAAAAAGCAAAACAAACACAAAAACTTCTCTTGGTCACATGCCACACAGCAGTTTGAAATTTGAGTCTTCTATTTTAAATAGTCACAGAAATGATTGATATCTTAAGTATTTTACCGTGAACTGAAATCTCAGGGTTTCTTGCCCCCACTCTCCCCTTCCGTGGGGGCACACTGGGCTTACTTTCGAACTCATCTTCAGAATCTACGAAGTGAATTGTATTTCCGCAGTCTGCCTTTATCGTGATAACGATGGTCTTTCGGCATCAAACCAGTTGTTGGATGTATGTGCTTTCTGGTTTTCCATAACTGGAGATTGTCGTAACAGGAAAAGGCAGATTGCCTCGAAAATCACATGGAAGGAGAAAGAAGTCAAGAATGTGAATGAAGTTTGGATCTGAGCTGTCCCCGTCCACTCTGGGGGTCGTCCTTGCATTCTGAAGGGAATTCTCCAAGCTCATCCGACGGCCTCCGTAACTGTGGCCTCCGGGACGCATGGAAGACGGAGGATGTCTTCTTGTTGGGGGGACATGGACGGCTTATGCTGGCATCCTTGATGGGGCGCCGGCCCATCCCAGGGCTCCGAGGTGTGCTCTGGGCAGAGCCCAAGAACTGAAGGAAAAGCAGGAACCACAACAAGGCCTAGAACATTGAATTGCTTCTCAGAAATCTACCCCATCAAAGAAACTCTGAGGTCGTATTTTACAGGCAGGCATATGTGAAGTTGGTTCAGAAAATAATGAGTTTTACAAAACAGCTGATTGGTGTAGATAATGCATTTTGGATTAGAACGAATGGAGAGTGAAGCGTTTGGGGACCATTTTATTTTCTTGCCACTGGTCGGTGGTCTGCGGCCAACAGAAGGAAAGTCAGGGCCGAAGAGTTGTGAGATCCTGCGGGAATAAACAGGAAGACAGTCAGCTTCACGGGAAACCAGCGCTGGTCAGATGCAAGCTCCTGGACGCAGAATGATTTTGGGTCAGAATTTAAAAAAAAAAAAAAAATAGATGTTTATCTGAAATAAACTCCAACCCTTCCAAACTCATTTTTATTTTTATTCCTAGTTAAATAGCCTGGATGTTCGTTTAGTTTTAAAGTAATAAAAAGACCATTATTTTCTTCGGTGATTTACGATTCTGGCAAGAATTCCAATCTTCAGCTTCCAAATCCATTATTTATATAAGATGATATTATTTGCTTTTTGTTTTTTTAAAGCGAGGAAATATATCTTGGTTTTAAAGAAAACTTGGCGTCATCCAGAAAATGATTAATAATAAACATCTGGGAGGAAAAATAAAAACAAAAACAAAAATAAAAAACGAGCTAACGCATGTTCCAGGCCCCAAAGTTCAAGCCCGTTACGCTTAGTGTTGCCCAGAGCAGACGTGGAAAAAAAGGAATCATCTGACCCTGTTTCACTTACTCTGCTCAGCACAGACAGGGTCCAGAGTGGAAAGACCCATGCGTGCCTTGGCTGTCCCCTCCTGGGCGTGCCGACCATGTCACCTCCCTGGAGAAAATCAGAGAAGACGGGAAAATGTGAAGAGGAATGGCCACGGCGGAGTCGGCGGGTGTTTGGGGAACCGAAGAGCACATCGCCACGCACGGCTCTGTTTGCTGGGACACCTTCCATCCTGGAACATCGTATCGTAAAGCCAGAACAGGTCATCTGCGAATCACACGGAATCTCCCAGAAAGGGGACATCAGACGCTGGGAAAATCTGTGAACTGGAGAGCTTTGCCTTGGTCCCTGGTGAAACTTAGGGAGATAAGAGGAGATCATCGTACAGCTGGGTTGAGGCCACAAAAATGTCAGTAACCATGATCGCCAGCAACCTGCACGGATTCACGCAGTGAGACTAGGAAGTCCGCGGGCCTCCTCCCAGGCCAGAACATGGGAATGGCGTGGAGGTAGAGGTTTGCATTTTGCAAGATATTTAAACAGCACTTTTGGAATATCTCAGAGGTCAAGCGGGTAAGTTATTGTTCAAGTAGTTGCCTTGACACGTTGAGATGCGGTTCCAAGCAGTGACGGAGACGGTGGGCGTGCGGGAGAACCCGGGCCATCCGTGAAGGTAACCGAACGGCGAGCAAGGATGTTCCTTAAGTCAATCGGAGAAAGACAATGATCCTACAATCTCCTGGATATGAGGAAGTCGAGAGGCAACATGGGGTGGGGGGTTTATGGGGTAGGAAAAGAATAAATGAAACAAGATGGGACTGGGAGGGAGACAAACCATAAGAGGCTCTTTTTTTTTTTTTTTTAAGATTTTATTTATTTATCAGAGAGAGAGCACACACAAGCAGACAGAGGAAGAGAGAGAAGCAGGCTCCCTGTGAGGAAGGAGCCTGACATGGGACTCGATCTCGGGACTCTGAGATCATGGCCTGAGCTGAAGGCAGCAGCTTAACCCACTGAGCCACCCAGGCATCCCCACAAGAGATTCTTAATCTCACAAAACAAACTGAGGGTTGCCGGGGGTGGGGGGGAGGGAGGAGGTATGGAGAGGGGGTTGGGTTATAGACACTGGGGAGGGTACGTGCTATGGTGAGTGCTGTGAAGTGTATAAACTTGGCGATTCACAGACCTGTACCCCTGGGGCTAATAATACTTTATATGTTAATAGAAATTAAAAATTAAAAAAAGAACATTCCTTAAGACAATTCACCTTCAAATATCGACGCCATTAGAATCAAGACATTAGGCAAAGGCTAAAAATACAACCAGGTCTATTAGGAATAAATGTGAAGTTTTTAGTTGATATTAAAAAAAAAGCAGAGCTGAGCTGCCTGCAAGGAGTAATCAAACTGTGATTCTTAGGTAAACCACTACAGAAGGACCTGAAGGTGTGGGTGGATTTCACACATGAAAGGAGTCACTCAAAGGTCATTTCTATTTACAAATAAAATCTCTGAGAGTTTTTCTAAACCAACTCCTGTAAAAAAAAAAGCAGGAGCCATGAAGTCCGAGCCGCGCTCATGGCCCGTAAACGGAGACTGGGGAAGGGTTATCTGAGGTTTGGCGGAGCTGGGAGTGAGCCGCCACGGCCCGGCATTCAGAGCAGAACATGTCCCCGCTCAGAAAGCAGCCGACGGGAAGAGCTCGACATGGGCCCTGGACACCAGGCTCACCTGACGATGGGTGTCCAGGAGGAGAGGGAGCAGGGAACAAAGATGCACCACTGAAAACCACGAAAATGTGGACAGGTTCTGCTGACAGTCACCTTCTCTTCCAAGCCCAGCAGTTACTCTTCCTCTTTGTAAACTCTCCACATGAGCGGCCTTGTTGTGGAGGGCGGGGTAGCCTGCATGGGTGCTCCAGAGGGCAGTTCAGAGGCAAGAAGACGGAGGACAGGGGCCAAACGTCCTTCAAGCCTGACCTCTCTTGAGAAAGTGGCCAGGTCGTGGCGGCTCCCAGAATGCACACACACACCCCTCTACACACATCTCTACACACACACACACAGCTCTACACACACAGCTCTCCACACACAACTCTATACACACCACTCTACACAAACAACTCAGACTACGTAGGTGAGACGTTTGATTTCTCACACAGCACATTACCACAGCTCACCAAACAGGAAAAGGATAAATGAAAGGGCCCTAGCTGGTAAAGGAAATTAAATCCGTATTTTCAAAATTCCCTAAAGAGAAACCTCCAAGCCCATACAGGGTCCCTGGGGAATTCTGTGGACTCTTAAAGAAGAATTTGTATCCGTTGTGTACAATCTCTTCCCATTTCTGGAGGCGGGGGACACACTTCCTGACTGTGGACCAGCATTCCCCTGACACCAAACCAGGAGAAAATAGCACAAAAACAGAAAACTGCTGATGGAGATCACTCATCTAGTAGGTGCAAAACTTTAGTCCATCACCACGTGGAAGAATTCCACAGCGGGATGGGGTGGGGTGTTGTGGGATGCGGGTGTGTCAGCACGGTCCAGCACACCAAGGTTCCAGAAGGAGAGCCACATGATAAAATACATCTGTGCAGAAAAAAAAAATTGTCAAAATTCAATGCCGGGGTGCCCCTGGATGGCGTAGTTGGTTCAACGCCTGACTCTGGGTCTAGGCTTGGGTTGTGATCTCAGCAGGTCCTGGGATGGAGCCCCACAGGGTGCTCCGTGCAGAGCAGAGTCTGCTTTACACTCACTCTCCCTCTCACTTTGTCCCTCCTGCTTGGGCTCGCTCTCTAAAATACATAAATCTTAAAAAAAAAAATTCAATGCCATTCATGACAAAAACTCTCAGAAAAATAGGCAGGAGAGAACCTCCCCAAATTGATAAAAGAGCAGCTTGCTAAAATCTGTAGCACATGTCACATGGAATGGGGACAGATTTTCTTCCCAAGATCAAGACAGGGGAGTCTATTCTCTATTCAACATATTCCTGGAGTTTTGGCAAGTAAAGCAAGGCAAGAAAAACAAATGAAAGATATAGATTGGAGGAAGAGAAAATAAAACTATCACTATTTTCAGGTGCCATGATTACCTGTGCAGATATCGTTCAAAATCTATTTTAAAAGTGAAAAAATTTTTGAAAAGTCCTAGCATTAATAAATGAATTCATAAAGTGGACAGGATACAAATTAACACAAAAAAATCAATTTATTTCTATAAACTGGCAATGAACGTGTGAACACCAAATTTAAAATAAAATACCACTTAACATTGCCAGAAAAAAAATGCAATCTGTAGGAGTCTGTCTATAAGACATGAGTAGGATTTGTAGGCTGAAATGTGCGGAATACTTATGAAACATATAACAAATCTCTAAATAAGCAAAGAGCTATACCCTATTTCTAGATGAGAAAATTCAGTGTCGTAAAGATGCTGATTCTTCCCACACTGATAAAGAGGTTCATTGCAATTTCAACCAAAATCTGGCAAAGGTTTTTGTAAATATACACCTGGTTGTTTTCAGTAAGTATGAAGACACAAAGGATGAAAAGTAACTAAAACAGTCTTGTTTTAGAAGAACAAACTGCAGGAACCAAGACTTACTATGTAGCTCTGCTAATCAAAACTGTGGGTCAAACAGACACATGAAAAAGTATCTCCACAGCACTCGGCATCAGGAAATACAAGTCAAAACCACCTCACACCAGTCAGAATGGCTAAAATTAACCAGTCAGGAAATGACAGATGCTGGCGAGGATGCGGAGAAAGGGGAACCCTCCTACACTGTTGGCGGGAAATGAAAGCTGGTGCAGCCACTCTGGAAAACAGCATGGAGGTTCCTCAAAAAGCTGAAAATAGAGCTACCCTACTACCCAGCAATCACACTACTGGGTATTTACCCTAAGGATACAAATGTAGTGACCTGAAGGGGCATGTGCATCTGAATGTTTATAGCGGCAATGTCCACAATAGCCACACTATGGAAAGAGCCTAGATGTCCATCAACAGATGAATGGATAAAGAAGATGTGGTACATGTACACAATGGAATACTATGCAGCCATCAAAAGAAATGAAATCTTGCCATTTGCGACGATGTGGATGGAACTAGAGGGTATTATGCTGAGTGAAATAAGTCAATCAGAGAAAGACAATTATCATAAGATCTCAGTGATATGAGGAAGTTGAGAAACAAAACAGGATCATAGGGCACAGAAGGGAAAAATAAAACAAAGAGGACAGCAGAGAGGGAGACAAAATGTAAGAGACTCACAATCATAGAAAATAAACTGGGGGTTGCTGGAGGGGAGGTGAGTGGGGGATGGGGAAACCAGGTGATGGGCATTAAGGGGGGCACGTGATGTGATGAGCACTGGGTGTTATACACAAAAGATGAATCATTGACCTCTACCATTGAAGCCAATAATATACTGTGTGTTAATTAACTGAATTTAAATAAACTTTTAAAAATTAAATTATCTTCTTCTCTGGCAAAAAAAAAAAAAAAAAAAAAGACTGGGGGCCAATATCAGACAGATAGACAGACAGATCAAAGAGAAGAATGCAGACCCAGAAAGGGACCCACATGTGTGAACCCAGCAGCTCTTCAGCCTGAGTGCAAAAGCAAGTCATCAGGGAGAGGGCAGCCCCTCCAAAACACGGTGTCATTCGGGGATTCAACATTCACAGGCAAAAAAATTGACACTTGACCTAAGTCTCATACTTTATACAAAAATTAATTCAAATATTAAAGTGTAAAATTGTAGGAGAAATTGCCCAGGACAACACTTGGTACAATCCACATTGGCAAGACAGTTGTTAGACTGGACACCGGAAGTACAATCCATTGAAGGGAAAAAATGATAAGTGGGAATTTATCAAAATCCTCTGTCTGTGTCTAAGACTGCAGGATTCTAGGATAGCAGCTATTAAGCCAGATGTTTTGGTGAAGTGCCAAACGGCAATACCCAGGAAGCATGGGTGCCCACCTTCTGCCTGTCCCAGCACACATGCACCAGCCCCAGAAAATCCCCTGTGACCCCCGTGACAGGTGCATGGGGATCTGTCCACGGACGTCAGGCCCATATTCTCACTCGAGGGTTTGAGATTGGGGCTGGAACCCACAGTGTAGAGGTTACAAGCCTTGGAGTGGATTCCATGTGCCACCAGCTCTCAGAGAGCCATGGCACATGGCATGTGTGAAGAGGACTCATGAGCTCTGTTCAGAGGATGGGGGCGGGTCACAGCCACAGAGAGACCAAGGAGAAGGCCCGGGACTGCTGCTCAGCATGTTTTCAGCAACACCAGAAGTGGTCCCTGAAGGAAAGGAGCAGTTACACAGTGTACTTGTAAGGTGATTGGAGCCCATGATTCGTGTCCCGCTGGCCCCGGATCCCCAGGCTGGCTGTTGTGTAAGTGCGCTGGAGGCCGACTGGGAGGTCTTCACGGGCGAGCAATGGCGAGAAGCTCTTGTCCCAGCAAAGCTCTCTTCTCAGTATCTTCTTGCCTAACAATTTCCTGGAAAGACTTTCTAAGTCTGTGCTGAGGCATGATTCATAAAGCCTAGAATAGACACACTCGTAGAAAACTCGGAGGGTCCGGTGCCCGGCAGACCCTGCTGGGGAGCACACAGCCTCGGAGGAAGGGAACAGGGGTTGGAGAGCTGTGTGACAAACAGGAATCCACACCCCAAACTGCACCATTCCTCCACCGTCTTACATGGCTGCACCTGCCCGCTAACACGTGGGCTGTACCAAGTGTTGTCAGTCTATCTGTCCGTCCCCCCGGTGTGACCGATGAAGTCCAGAGACTTGGAGCCACACAGGGACTGTCACTGTCACATGGGCAATTAGTGGAAGAGACGGCACTTAGCCCCAGAACCACCGGCCGGCCACACTTAGGCTTAGAGGTAAATGCACACCCACAGGGAAGGCATCCTCTGTGGCCTTCCTGCAGGGATCGGACAATGTGCAAGTCACTGCCCCCTCCTGAGTTCTCAGCAGTGACCTGCACCCTTCCTTTGCTATCAGCATCCACATTTCAAGATAATGTCCAGGAGCCTATTTATTATAGGGAATAAAAGCTGATTTTGCACAAGGACTTATAAATTCTAACTTCAAAGTATTCCTAAATTCTTTTTCTTTTAAAAATGTAAACTGGAATGCGCCTGGGTGGCTCAGATGGTTAAACATCTGCCTTCGGCTCAGCTCATGATCCCAGGGTGCTGGGACTGAGCCCCACATTGGGCTCCCTGCTCAGCGGGGAGCCTGCTTCTCCCTCTCCCTCTGCCCCTCCCCCTGCTTGTGCTCCCTCTCTCTCTCAAATAAATACATAAAATCTTTTAAAAATAAATAAATAATAAAAATGTAAACTGGAGGGGCGCCAGGGGGGCTCTGAGAATTAAGGTCATAATCCTGGGGTCCTGGGATTGAGTTCCATATGGGGGGGGGCCTGCTCAGCAGGGAGCCTGCTCATCCCTCCGCCCCTCCCCCCACTCTCTCCTTTTGTCTCTCAAATAAATAATGTATTCCTGGAAAACTATAAACTCCCAAAATTGAACCAGGAAGAAATCAACAACCTGAATAGACCGATATCTAGTAACGAGATTGAAGCAGTGATCAAAAACCTCCCAAAAAACAAGAGCCCAGGACCTGATGGATTCCCTGGGGAATTCTACCAAACTTTCAAAGAAGAAATAACACCTATTCTCCTGAAGCTGTTTCAAAAAATTGAAGCAGAAGGAAAACTTCCAGACGCTTTCTATGAAGCCAGCATTACCTTGATTCCCAAACCAGGTAAAGACCCTACCAAAAAGGAGAATTTCAGACCAATATCACTGATGAATATGGATGCTAAGATTCTCAACAAGATCCTAGCCAACAGGATCCAACATCACACTAAAAAGATTATCCACCATGACCAGGTGGGATTCATTCCTGTGCTACAAGGATGGTTCAACATTCGCAAATCAATCAGTGTGATAGAACGAATTAATAAGCAAAGAGAGAAGAACCACATGGTCCTCTCAATTAATGCAGATAAAGCACTTGACAAAATCCAGCATCCGTTCCTGATTAAAACGCTTCAAAGTATAGGGATAGAGGGAACATTCCTGAACTTCATCAAAGCTATCTATGAAAGACCCACAGCAAATATCATCCTCAATGGGAAAAAGCTTGCAGCCTTCCCATTGAGATCAGGAACAAGAAAAGGATAAATCTTTTTAAAACACATTTAGTACCATACCTCTTTTTTATTCTTATTTTTTTATTTTTTCAAGATCTGATTTATTTGAGGGAGCAGGAGGATGAGGGAGCAGGAGAGCACAAGCAGGGCGAGCAGCGGAGGGAGAGGGAGAAGCAGACTCCCCGCTGAGCAACGATTCTCTTCTGGGGTCTCCCCCTCCAAATCCATAACCGCAGCCTAGTCAGGAACAAGACCCCAGACCCGCCCCAGGGAACGCCGGACCCAGACGACTCAACACCGTTAGAACCCGCAGGAGCATCAGAGAGGCTGCCCCCGCCTCGAGGAGCCCAGGGAGCTGGGACCGGGAGGACGAAGGGTCGGGGCTGAGATCCCGGAACAGCAGGAGGAGGAAAGAGGGGAAACCGGGGGATCTGCAGACATCGCCGCCTTAGTTCACGCGCGCGGGTCCACACGGGCCCATTACCTGCATCGAGCCGGCTGCATTAATGGAGACATTAACACGGGGGCGGGGGGCGCAGGCTCACGCGACCCCTCTGTACTGTCTGTGCCTGTTCCCACACATCGGAAACTCGTCTGAACAGTCAAGTGCATTTTAAGATGCCGTCTGGGCGCATGGATCAGCTGAGTGCAGCGGCCTCGCGGGACAAGGGGATGATGGCTCCTACCCGTCCAGCTGAAGTCTATCCAACACGGTCTTACCGTGCCCCACACTTTACACTTTACAGAGTACCCCACAACCTGAATGCTCTGTGGAGGCGGCTAGTGGCCCCCACGATGTCTCTGTGCCTGCAACTCTGTGCCGAGGACGGTGTTTTGGAATCCTCGACCTGAGTGCCATCAGGCCATTGCATGGGTGTCACCCATGTTCCCATGCGTGTTGGTCATGTGTGTTCCCAGATCCAGGAACACTGCCCGGGTTGTAGGGAGGGGGTGTTTAAGAGCATGAGTGTGGTTCCAGCCCTGCTGCGAGCGCAGCCAGCAGACCCTTCAGCCCTGAGGTGCGGGGCATCCCCTGCTCCTGGGGTCCCACAGGTACCTGCAAGCGTCTCCAGGAAGCTCCCCTTGCGGGAGGCTCTGGGAACTTGGGGGAGAGTGAGGAGGCGCCACAGCTTCTGAACTCCTGAGCTCCTTTCTCCCCCAGGGGCCCCCAGGCCACCCTTGCCCCTTCTCCCGCAGCCACGTCCTTGCCGCATGGAGTCAGTGCCAGCCGCCTTCCCAGGATGAAAATATGAACACTTCTCAGGGGTGCGCTGCTGCCCCGTCTTTCCCAGGCTGCCGACACGTCCCTCCTGAGTTACCCCAGTGGTGCCGTCCCTTGACGTCCCTCACCCTCCCAGTCTGGGCCCATGCAGCAGCCCCCACCTCCCTTCTCAGAACCCAGCACACCCACGCCTCCCCATCTCCTTTGGTGCAAATGGTCAAAAGACCCTGGAGGACCTTCCTCTGGATCCACCCCCCCACCCCTGCTGCCGGCTTCGAATGTGCACTCCGGTCCCCGGCCGTGGCCTCTCCACAAACAACACCCAGGAGGCCTGTGCGGCGGGAGACGCTCCCGTCTGCACATAGGGATGCTCTGCAGAAGGCCTTCTCAGGCCTGGACCTCATCACACCTGCTGCGCTCCATCCCCCCTGCCCTCAGTCCCGCTTCCACTCCCCCACCCCGAACCGCACACTCCAGGAAGGCAAACCTCTTGGCCGGCTTGTTCCACGGGCGCACCTGAAGGCCGCTGCCAGTTGTATGGAGGGAACAGGCTTGGGGAGCGGGAGGAAAGGTGTCGGGGGGTCCCGGCTGCGCTCTTGGGAGCCGGTCCCCACACACGGAGGACCCCTTTCTGGTTATTGACTGAAGTCAGGTGCGGCTCCGACTCCCTGGCCGTGTGCACAACGCAGCAAGCACGGAGCAGCGGCAGGGACCAGAGCGTGGGATCGTGTGGAGAAATGACCCACCCACGGTGAATTTAGAAGGATCCGAGACGTGGGAAATGCACCTTGAAGAGCTCGGCATGCCCGGGCTTGGGAGCTAACGGCATCTGCGGCAACTTCAAAGTCGTTCACGGCCTGTGATGCTCTCCGTGGCCGGCTGTATCCAGCTCCATTTCCTAAGATGGCCTTAGCATTTGGGCCTCAGTACGGTTTTCTGCCATTTAGACATGTGTCGACTACATGCAGTGAACTTATTCATTGAAGCAAACTGTGCAAACTGCAGCCGCCGATGAAAGCACAAGGACCCGCTGGAGGGAAATGGTGAGAATCTCAGCGAGAAGCTGAGCTCAGGAAAACCGCCATGCTGAGCGAGGGACGCCAAAAAGTCATTCACTAGGAGCCTAGTAAGAATATTCCCTTAAGTACACAATTGTTCAAATGATTTTAGTCTGTACTCTTCATTAGCCTTTTTTTTTTTTTTTTGGAGGGGGGGGATACCCGTGGTAAAGATTCCTTTCTCATGCGTAAATTTTATGCATGAAATTATCCGTTGCAAACCCCAAATCACTCATGGAAGAAACCCCCATCTATTCTAAATTTTTAAAAAGATTTTATTTATTTACCTGAGAGACAGAGATCCAAAGTGAGCATGAGTAGGGGGAGAGGGAGAGGGACAAGCAGACTCCGCGCTGAGCACGGGACCCAATGTGGGGCTCGATCTCACGACCCTGAGGTCATGACCTGAGCCAAAATCCAGACACAGATGCTTCACCGACTGAGCCACTCAGGCGCCCCCGCACGTGGCTCTCCCACCATTCCCCTGCAAGCCAGCCGCAGCCTTGCTCCTGCCCATTGCGCTCTGGCTTCTGGTTACAGCCCTGGGTTCAGGCAGGCATCCTGCTGTGCTGGTTCCGGGAGTCCGGACAGGCCGGATCTCTAGCTGGTGTCCCCAGTGTGGCACGGGCAAGCCTGCAGCAACAGCATAGGAAGCCTGAGGGACCCGCTGTGTGTGGGTTGATTCTTGGGAGCATCGACGTGGGGAGCAGTGCTTGGAGCCTGGCACACATCACTTGCCCGTGGCTTGGTCATCACAGGGGCCTTCGGTCCCGGGGTCACCTTCCTCTGCTCAATAGGTTATGCACAAACAGCCAAGGAGTGCACGTGCCGTCCTCACCCAGCCCTCACAGAGCGAACGCGTCAGGGCTGTCTCTGTTCCTCGGGGCCTCGTGTCTGCCGCAGCACCAGTCTGGCCCCTGCCCTCAGGCCGGCTCAGCAACACTGCCCCTCCCCCGCCATCCTCCTTCCCACAGTTCACACCCACCACCAGCGGCCAAGTGAGCCCCAGACACACAGAGCAGTGCACCTGTCGGCAAACTTCCTCCGGGCCACTGCCCTGTGCCCCCCACCCAGGTCCCTTTCCCCTCTGGACCACAGGAAAGAACCTACCTACAAATCTGTGAACTGTGTGTTTGATTCTCTGTGTTTCTGAGGCTGACATCTGGACCTCTCTGGCTGCCCACCCAGGGGCTAGGCAGTTCCCACACAAACAGCCCAGAGCTCACCCTGCCAGTGCGCGCCGCCCGCAGCCCCTCCTCCGTAGCCCTCACACTCTGGGCTGGACACTGGGGGTAGCCCCCACTCCCCAGCCGGCCGGAAGCCTTCTCACCCTGCTGTGTCCTTTCCTTCCCTTGGAAACAGTAATTCCCCCGCCTCCTGACCGTCCCTGTACTTCCCGGCCCAGTGGCCACGCCTCGAGTGTAGACTGGGTGCCGCAGGACATCCACCTGCCTGTGCACGTCCCGGCCCACCAGCTCAGACAGTCCCAGCACAGTTACACCCGCATCGGCCAAACCAGCTCACACACCTCCCCTCGGACGGACGGTGCCCCGACTCCACCGAGCTCAGGGTGTGATCCGTGTGTCTGCGCTCAGGTCTCTGAAAATCCACCTGAAAGATCCTGAGGGCCAGGGGCAGCATCTCGCACACACAGAGACCTCGAGCTAGACCCGCTGGTGGTAGGGAAGGCTGCGGAACCACCGTCTCATGCGTGAGTGGACAAGGCACATGGCGGTGGTGGCCCGGGAGGCAGGAGCGGGGATGTGACCTCTGATGGATACATTATTCCCTGTGTGGCTTGAACAGAACAATGCCTAGTCCCCAGTGCAGTACGTGTGGGCGTCTGCTGCATCTGGATTAGCTTCCCTCTCCCTGTCCTCCACAGCGGCGTCCTGCCCGGGCCGCACCCTGCAGGGCGGGAGTAAAGCCCGGCCTTCAGGGACCTAGTGAGCGGTGCACAGTGGCGCTCGGCGGGAACACGGCTGTGAGTGTGGACCGCAATTGTTCTTTCCCTCGCGGCGGACATCTGGAAGGCGTCCTTCTCTTCCGCGCCAGTGTCCAGCAGCAGGATGGAGTGTGAGGACGGCCACGAGGGAGACGCACGGCAGTCCGACACGCCTCCCGACCAGAGAAGCAGCAACCACAGATAATGGAAGGAAAACAGAATGTTCTTTTTGGATGGCCCAACGGACAACTCCTTCGAGTGTGTGCTTTATTATAGGCCTTAGTCATCCCTCCCGTTGCTGCTGGCGAGGCTCCAGGCAGCACATCCCTCTTCCTGGACACACCCCGCCCCGAGCGCCACGCAGGGAGCCCGTGTCAGAGGCGTGTACAGCACGCCGCATGTTTGCAGGTCAAGAGGCCGCCTGCCTGAGCGCCTCTGAAGTCATTGTTTGCCCTCCCGTTTTGTTTCTAAAGCCACCCCGTTGACAGGTGCCCAGTCCCCATCTGTTTGCTCATGGGAAGTGCAATGCTCTCGGTTCGCAGGCGGGGACTGTTCTGGTTTCAAGGACACTTGCGTCCCTGAGGGAGCAGACACGAGACCCGAGCGGCCCTGGCATTCTGTCACCAGAACTCACGTTCCCCCACCCGACTCGCTGCTAATCCATTACAAACTGTCGGTTTCATTTCAGGAAAGCAAGGAGTAGGAACGCCATGTTTCTGGTTCCTGCCGACCTTCCACGTGCCCTCTGATGTCCCCCCTTTAATCTAAATGCATTCAACCCCTCGCTTGTCTACTTGTTCTCTTGTCTACGTGTGCCTTAATTTTTACCTTCCAGTAAGTATCCGGGCATCGCAGACACACGCACCCAACAAATTCACTCAACAAACAGTTCATCGCGCCTCTACGCCTTGGCCAGGCCCTGGATCACATGCCATGGGTGAACGGCTGTGAGATGGCAGCACCGTCTTCCTTCATAGAACCTCATACAGGGGTCAGTGTGTACAGAGGGTGCTGGACGCAGGCCATCGGCCTGTCATTGCCCGGGGACCACAAGGGGCCATCTGCCCTGAATATGCCCTACTTCCATTGGGCCATGAGGAAAATCATCCTAAGGCTGTTCCTGGGTTAAGATTCTTTCGTCATTGTCTCCCACTTGATGGTTCGGTTAACCTTTTAGTCCACTGGATAGCTAATGCAAGTCTGAGGATCTTCTAACAACAAAAATGCATAAGGAATACAAACAATATTTGGGGTTTCAGGATCCCACAGATGTCCACTGAGCCCTCACCAAGGAGTCCCTACCTACAGCAGGTCCAGATGCCTGAAATCAGCCCATCACTTCACCATGAACTGAGTAGCCAACTCACAGCCCTCCTGTTCCTCGGACGGGATCATGCCTCTCTGCCCCAGGGCCTTGGCATAATCTGTCCACTGCTTTTTTTCTCCCTTACTGTCTGCAGATTGTGCCATATGTGCAGGATTGCCTATGCCATGTCCTCATCTGCGAAGTCAGAATGAAAACGCACTCCGGGGGGGGTATCATGTGGTTCTGCAGGTGTGTATTGGATCTCTACCAATCCCTGACCCAGAGTGAGCACTGCAGGAAATGCTCTCCTTACTCACCCTCAGGGTCACAGTGGGACCATCACCTGCTCCACCAAGCAGTCTCCGATTCTTCTCCCTGAGATGCGGTTGGCGAGCCCCTCAGTGCTTCCCCTTCCCCCCACCACGTCCACCTGCACAGCTGTCCTTGTGAGCTCCCAAACTCTGAAATGCTGGCTTCCTCTTCCTGGTATTCACTCAACGAGAAAATAAGTAATGACTACAGGGACAACACAGAGAACGTGTTTGGTCTTGGCCAGAAATGAAGAGCCGTGCACACGTCAGTGGTTACGGATAGTGAGACACACTTGCTGGTTGTGGAGTCTGGTCACCCGGCCTGGTCTCTCTGGCCGTGGGTAACTTTCCCTTCACCACTCATCCTAGTTTACCTACACTCTGGCGACTGAGCGACAGTGAGCATTAGCGGCTTTTGACAATGTCTGCAAGTTTATTTTGTTCTAGGGACTGTTTAATCACAAACATTAGGATGTAGACACGGCCCTCCATGGCAAACAACAGGTGATGCATCCACTATCAGCAGAACCCTGCTCTGGGATATGAGCTGTTTGAGTTGTCACTGTTCTATCCAGTGAGGGACCAGGAGGAGGCACAAACTACCCCAAGCCTCTGTGTATACATTAACAAACAGGGGACAACCACGCTGAAATCAACACTGTGTTCTCCTAATTCAAAGGATAGGTATAAATCAAAATATGATATTGGATCCTTATCTCATACCATAAATAAGAATTAACTGAAAATGGTAAGAGCCCTAAACTTGAAAGTTGAGACTATAAAGCCCTTGGGAAAAAAATACAGGAGAAAAGTGTTATGACGTTGCATTCAACAGCAATTCCTTAAATATGATGCCAAAAGCACAGACAAGAAATTAATATAGGTAAGTTGGAGTTCATCAAAATTAAAAACTTGTGTGTAAGAAAGGACTGCATCATCAGAGTAAAAAGGCAATCCATAGAATAAAGAGAATATTTTTAAATTATGCATCTGGTAAGGAATTAATTCACAAAATATATAAGGAACTCGACACTGAAAAAGTGATAACCCAATTTAAGTAGGCATTACTTCAAAGAAGACATACAGATGACCAATAAGCACTTGAGAAATGTGGAGCTATCACTAATTAGGGAAATGCAAGTCAGTCCAAAATGAGGTATCACTTCACACACATTAGGAAGGCTACTATACATATGTGATGGGAAAAAATAGAAAGTAAATGTTGACAAAGGTGTGGAGTGATTGAAACCCTTGTGCACTATTGGTGGGAATGTAAGATGGTGCAGCCACTGTGGGAAACAGTATGGAGGTTCCTCAAACATTAAAGATAGAACCTATGATCCCTATGAAATAGAATCTATGGGATCCCTATGATCCTATCAGATCAAGGACACAAACAAATACTCATATACCCATTTTCACAACAGCACTGTTCACCATAGACAAAAGGTGCAAACGACCCCAACAATGTTCACTGATGGGTGACGGATAAACAGAACGTGATCCAAACCTACAATGGAATATTATCAGTCCTAAATGGGAAGGAAATCCTGTCACAGGACACCACATGGGTGGCCCTTATGTTAAGTAAGATAAGTCAGTCACAAAAAGACAAATATTGTATGACCTCAGTTATGTGGGTTACCTCATGTAGCCAAAATCATGGAGAGAGAAAACAGAAGGGTAGGTGCTGGGAGCTGGGGTGGAGATGGAAATGGGAAATTGTTATCCAATAGGGAGAGAGTTTTGGTTTAGGAAGATGAAAAACTTCTGAAGATGGATAGATGGATGGACGGATTTTGGATGGGTGGATACAGGTGGATGGACA
>NC_081560.1:93478796-93489485 GCF_022355385.1 Mustela nigripes | reverse complement strand
CCCCCCATCCACCCATGCACCCATCCATCCATCCCTCGATATGTACATACACCCATTCAACCACCCACTCAAACACAACATGAGCTGGGCTTCAGGCCTCTGTGTGCCCCAGGCTGTTCAGGCCCGCTTGCTCCGCAGGCATCACACTGACCCCTCTGGGAACTACCCAGGACATGTCTGAAGCAGTAATGGCTGTGGCTCACGGGCAAGCGGACTCTGGTCAGGGAACCAGCATCACTGTGAATGAACAAACCTCTAGAAACTGTCAACTAGGGTGCCTGCTTGTGGCAGGAAAAGCAGCCCACAGCATTTCAGCGTCTTTTGTCCTCCTCCCACCTGACTGCAGAGCACAGGGACCACGGGACTGGAAAGCGTGGTCTTCCGCTGCCTCAGCAGGAAGTCCTGCTCCCGTCAGCTCCACTGCATGCTGACTGAGAGGCATAGTCTTGGATCGTCAGCGGGGCACATGGGCTGCAGGGGCCACGTGCAGCAGGGATAGCTGCTCAGGGTCCCTCCTGTGTTGCCAAGAGGGGCAGGAATGAATCAAAGTAGACCCCTGCCTTGTGGACCTGGGCAGACTTCCAGAGAGACAGGCACTGCGGGGGAAAGGATGGGATCTGCTGGAGACAGGTGTGCATGGCCGAACAGGCTCATCAGCCCTCTGCCCCCAGGGGAGCAGCCCAGCCCCACCCCGCAGTGGGCACCTGGGTCCCTCAGATGGTCAGGAGAGCCGGTGCAGAGACGGGAAAAGCCGACGTGTGCCTGGGGCCCCAGTCATCGACCACCATGAACTCTCCCGACGTCCACCGTGGCAGGCAGATCCCTTCCACGTGGACAATGACCATGTTGGAGGACATGAGCTCTGAGTAGAGCCCAAGAGAGATGAAAACTGAATAGGACTGGGTCTGGCACATGGAAATGATTCCACTCCCGCCATGACCCCAGAGCTAGACCCGGCCAAGAGGTTAAGGGCCACCACCTGAAGGCCGAGGTGGGAAAGCAGGAGACCACCTTGCCTTGTGTCTGGGGTTCCTGCCCCAAGCAGCCCGGCTGGGGCTTCCCGGGCACCTGCATTCAGGGATGGCACCAGAAGCCCGGCTTCAATCACCGCAGGACACAGCAGCCCACAGTGTGCCCCGCATCCACAATCTTTCCATGGCACTCCTAGCACTTGTGCTGCTTCATCACTCTCAGGGTGCGGGGCAGCGATCCGGGCAGGTGCACCCCCGACCCTGTCCTTCACACCCCCTCGGTCGGCCAGCAGAGCAGAGCTTCCGCCATCACTCAGGAGCACACGGAGCTGCCCTCCAGAGCCCTCACCCGCCACCCCTGCACCAGAGCCGGGGTCAGATGCCAGCTCCTGGCCAAGTTCTCCGGCACGGCTGGGAGCCCCGGTCACGTGAGCACGTGGTGCACACAAGGAATTCTGAACACTGGCCTGCACTTCATCGTCTGGCATCCCACAAGGCCTCCCCGACCCCTCACCCCAGCCTCTCTGAGCTCATGCAGGAGCCATGTCTTCTCCAGCACCCTGGAGCTCTTGGAGTGCGGGGACGGGTGCCTTCCCCTCCGTGCCCCAAGATCCCGCCTAGTTAGCGCTCAAACCTCTCCCCTGAACTCACTCCAGTTTCAAGCTGCCGTCCACCACTGCCCAGCACCGGGGGACAGCCTCTCCTGCAGGCAGCACAGGCAGGCAGGTGCACTCACCCTCACTCTCGGGGCAGCTCGCCCCCAGGATAAAAAGGGGGGAGCTCCGCCCACACTGCAGAGCCCCCACCCCACACAGAGCGTCCCATTTATTAAATCAACACACGGCTCCCTGCCACACAAGGTCTCGCACGTCTGGTTGGTGGGGTCCCTCTCACCCGGCTGCGCGCGGAAGGGCATGGGGTCCTGCCTCCCCGTGCTCCCAGCCAGCTCTCCCACATCGCTCAGAGTGTGTTTCTAAGCTCACATCATTGCTTGGGAGTGTCTCTGTGGCCCAACTAATGAAAGTGTCCTGAGATTCGCATCCTCAGGAGGGGGGGAAGGACACGGACAAGTGTCCACACTGCCGCCCATCCCCAGGAAAGTGCTCTGTTAACCTTGCTACTCTACTGGGGCATGTGTTGGAAGTTTCCATAATAAAAACAAAACAAGGGGCACCTGGGTGGCTCAGTGAGTTAAAGCCTCTGCCTTTAGCTCAGGTCGTGATCCCAGGGTCCCAGGATCGAGCCCCACATCGGGCTCTCTGCTCAGCAACCTCTCCCACTGCCCTGCTTGTGTTCCCTCTCTCGCTGTCTCTCTCTGTCAAATAAATAAATAAAATCTTAAAAAAAAAAAAAAGAAAGAAAGAAAGTAAGAAAAAAAAAAACAAAAAACGATTCCAATGGGCTCTTGTGAGCTCCTGCCCTGGGTCCCACCCCTTGAAGAAGCTGAGGACCGTCTGGGCTGAGGCTGCCACACCCAGAGGCAGATTCCCTGGGGGCCACGGCGAGATCACAGTGGCATCTCCTCTGTGACCCCTGATGGCTTTACCAGCGCAGCTCCTGGTGTGAGGGCCTTCCAGCACCCCAGCCCCAGCTCACCGCCTGCTCAGGCATGGCCCGTCCATACCACGGGACTGCTGGGCCTCTGTGTCCCCAACCTCCTGGTCACAGCCCTGGGACGCTCCGACGTCCTCCTGTACCTTTGGACGCCCACTCGCTCTAGCCACAGAGGGGCTCTCCCTCCATGGCCCAGGTCTGAGGCTTGAACATTCCAGACTTTGGAAATGAGCCCCGCCCATGGCCCCCCAGGGCACCGGAACGCACTGATGTCTGTTAAGTGGAGATCTGTGGCAACAAGAATCAGAGATGTTTTGAAGCCCTCAGGCCAAATGGATGATCCTGGAACGGGCTCCGCAGCTGGGCTCGGGTCTGCGAGCAAGGATTCCAGATCCCTCCACCTTCCGAAGGCACAGCGTTCACGGGAATGCTTCCCTCCCACGGGAAACCAGGCAAAGACCCCTGAAGAAGCACGCACTGAGCCCCACAGAAGGCCATGGAGCGGGGTCGCCGTAGCCAGGGCTGCAGAACCTTCCAGAGCGGACTCCCTCACCCAGATGCCAGCACGGCACAAGGCCCCTGCCCCGAAGAGCGCACATTCGCATGGGCAGAGGCACCGGGAAGCCTGCACACGGGGAGCGCCTCCCGAGGACAGGTCAGCACCCAGCAGCAAAGGAGTGCCAGGAGTGCTGGGGTCCTCCCGTGGGCGTCCCGTCCCGCCGCACCTGGGTCCCCCACATCAGCGTCCAATCCGCCCACACCTGGGTCCCTCCGTGGGCGTCCTGTCCCCCCACCCAGGTCACTTCCCTGGAATTCCTCAGCAGTTTGTGAGGACCCTGTGGGCCTGTCGCAGCCACACGGCTCACATGGTCACCGTGGGCTGCTCCTACCTGGTGAGGCTCCTATCCCTCCCAGCCCCATCCTCCACCAAGGGGAGGCCCCCTAACTCCACACACACCTAGACTCCCAACGGCCCTGCTGCTGTCCCTGCTCCCAAGCTCTAGGCCCACAGACCACCACAAAGCTGAGCTGGGGCAAGGTGGGTCCTGGATGCGGCGGGAGAGTAAGCAGCCTCATACCCACATATCCAGACCCTGGGGGTCTCCGTGGGACTCAGGCCTCAGAACACTACCACACACGCCCATGTACACATGTGTGTGAACACATGCATGTGCACACTAGGCTACACACACGTGCATGGAACTCATACACAGGCCACCAAGGTGGGTGTGCATTACACATGTGCTCGGTCATACCCGCGTGTGCACACACAGAGGCCCCGTGCCGACTGCGCTGGGAAGCAGGAAGCCCCTCTCATCAGCTGGGTGCCTTCCTCCCAGGAGGTCTAGAGGCAGCCTGGACCCCAGCACCCCAAAGGTCAAAGCAGATCCTAACGCCCCCAGCCCAGAAGCAGAGGGTCCAGGGTCTAGGGAAAAGGGGTGGGTCCAGGGAAGACCCAGGCATGGCAATAAGGGACAGCGTGCCCCAGCCCTCGCCCCGCCCCATGCATCGGGGGGCTGGGGGTCCCACGACGGGAGCCTCCGGGGCAGGGACCCAGGCTGGCCAGAGGGCCTGGCCCTATCAATCTCCCCATGTTCTATGCCACTCGCCCAACCCCCCCACCCAAGGAAGCGCAGCCTCGCTCACTTCCTGGGTGGTCTCCGATGCCACCCAAGGTCACGGACAGGAGGGCCCCACGCACACACCATCACACAAGAACATGGTAATGCTAACACATAGGGCTGACATTCGGTGTGCACCAGCACAGCCTGTGGGTGTGCAAGTGGGTGTGTTTGTGTGTGAAAGTGGACGTGTGCATGAAGGCATGAGGACATGTGCATGAAGCCTGTGTGCACGACTATGTTTGTAGGTGCACATGGGAGTTCGCGTGTCTGTCCATGTGCACACGTGTGTACACGCGCCATACGAGGGCCCGCCCATGACCAGCACTACTGAGTGGGCCAGGAGACCCAGGGTCTGTCTTCGTCCAGACAGGATGCCCGCCGCCCACGTCCCAGCCGTCTCTTCCAACCTCCAAGACCAAACACCAAACACAGGCTCAGGGAGTCACAAAACTCGCGGGTCACCAAAGGCTTGAGCCAAGCACTGGCCCCATGCTCAAGGGACAGGACGGTGCCTGAAAAGGTATCTGCTCCCAAAAAGCCACAGAGCCCCCAGAAGAAACACGGGCATGGGGCAAGTACCCCACCCAAGGTCCCACAGTCAGGGGCTCCACCGACCCTCCACACGAGCCCACCACCCCACCGGAGTTAGGAGACTCGATGAGGACATTTCCGGGCTTGGAGACTGCAGAAACACAGCCCAGATTGTCCGTCCACCTGGGAGCTGACCCTGGCCCTCCCAACCTCAGAGAGGGCACAGGAAAAGGAGGGACATCACCCAAGAAGCCTCGGCTCCCAGGAAGGGCAGGTGGACAGCTCTCACAGCAAGAGGGACCGTGGCAAGCAGACACCTCCCTAAGGACACCGCTCCGGTCTGAGCCAGGCAGCAGCACCCATGCCCACTCATGGGACCCCTGCTCCCCACTGCATCCCAGGGGCCCCCCAAACAGAAACCTGAGCAGACCTATCTGCTGACAAGGCTTACAGGGCCCAGCGCCGTTTTCCAAAGAAACAGGAAACACTCCATGTGCCCCGCACCTGCCTTTTCTTGCACACCCACCTCCCTGGCTGATCCCCAGCCCTCCTCTGTCCAGGGCCTTGGCTGGAGCACACCGGCCTCAGGAAGCCACCCGGAGTCCTCCGTCTGCCCTATCCCCTTCACACACCTCCGGAGGTCACTCAGACTCCCCCCGGCCCGGCACAGACTGCAGTCCCAGGTGCCCACCAGTGTCCCCCACAGACAGTAAATTCCTGGAGTGCAGGGGGTCTCGTTTCCATAGGGCGCCCAGCCCCTAGCCTGGGGCCTGGCCCCCAAGTGTGGATCACAGCATCCTCCAGAGAAGACACCCCCACCGGGTCCACCAGTGGGGCCGGACTCCAGCACACACACAGTCCATGGGTCTTGGGGGGCACGTGGGAGGCAGCAGACAACAGTCCCCAGGACACTCCCCGAGCAGGTGCCAGCCCTCGCCTGAAGCCGGGATGTGTCCCCGTGTCCAGATCCCATTTCCCATCAGCCCAATTCCTCTGCCCTGGCCTGACCCATTCCAGAGACTTCAAGTTTAGGGCCAGCTGCTCAGAGGGAGGCTAACCCGACTCTCCAGGGAAACAGACCAGGTTATGGGGAGGGAAACTGCAGATGCAGAGGTGGGAATCGGGCGTACCAGCAGGGTGCCCACTGGACACAGACCTGGAGGCCTGGCGGGGACACCCACCACCACCTGCTGCTCAGAGAATAGGAGAGAGACAGGAAGCCCAAGGTGGAAAGAGCTGAGCCCTGCCCAGCGACCAGAGGCCTGGGGAAGGGGGGTCCAGACTAGGCCACCGAGGCGATCTTTGGAGTCACTGCCAACCAAGGCAGAGAAACCCCCTCCTCGCCTTCAGGAGGTCCCACCTGTCTCCCTCCCCTTTCCAGCCTCCACCTAGCAGCACGGGGTCAGCAGAGGCAGGTGGATGCACCAGCAGGTGAGCAAACAAAGCCACAGGACCCAGCCAAGATAGGGGAGGACGGGGGCGGTTATCAGCGAGGAAGAGCGTCCAGCCTGGGTAAAGGGCCTGGCCGCCTGGTGGAGGGCAGGAAGGGCAGGAGGCCCCCGAGAGGGGGTCCAGCAGGCGCGGAGTCCAGCTGAAGGAGGGGTCCTGCTGGGTAAGGGTCCCGCCAGGAAGAAAGGGGAGCAGGGGCGCAGCCTGTGGGGGGAAGAGCCAGGGAGAAGGGGCCAGGGGGAAGTGCTGGGGCGACTTAGAGGAGCCAGGGGGCGGGGCAGGCGGGGCGGGGCGGGGCTTAGGTCTGGTTGGCGACTCTGAGGAGGAGGAGTCCCAGCGCAGGGAGTTGGCACTACCGAGGCGGGAAGCAGACAATCCACACCTGGGGGCACGCGCTGTGAGCGGCCTGGACGCCTGTGTACCTGGGCTCTGAGGGCGGTGACATCGCTCCACCTGCCAGCAGCGAGCTCTCCCCAGAGCTCAGACAACCTGGAGGGGCACAGGGACTCCCGCCAACACCCACTTGCCTGATGGTGCTTTCTGTTTTCCTGCCTGGGGCTTAGAAGAGGGGAGGGAGGAGTTGGAAATATATGCCTCTTCCATTGACAGGCAGTTATCTGACCACAGCAGTGGCCCCGGATGAGCCCAGGAAGATACAGCAATTTTGCCCCACCCTGGCCAAGAAGTGGGCATTTGGGGCCATGGTGGGGGGGGGGGGCGGGAGGCACCCGGAAGGAAGGAAGCTGGAGCAGGCGGATGTGCACACCCACAGCTGTGAGAGGCAGGGCCTCCGGGTGTCTCCTGAGCCCGCTGCTCCTCTCCAGGCATACCCTGCTGCCCCCCTCCACCACTCCAAAGCCATGACCTTGGCATGCACAATTCTGTCTGCTACCACTGCCAGCAACCCGGCTCCGTCCCCGGTCCCCAAGCACAGTCACTCCCTCCTCAAGCCATACTCTTCAAGTCCCCCAGTGCCACCACTGGGGAGCAGGGGTCACACATGTGGCATCTCCCCCTTTCCTCCTCCTCACCGCCCCCATGACCCCCTACCCCACCCCAGGTCTCCAGCCCAGTCCAGCCTGGCTTGCCACCCCAATGTCCCTGAGCAGACTTCAAGGGTTCCCCAACATGATGCCTTCGGTTCTGACTTGTTGTTCAGTTAAATAAGAATGAGTTTCTGTGCTTTGCATGTACATACAACCGTGGGCAGGAGGGAACAGGCGGAAAGAAGGTCCCAGCCTGGTCAATATTTACGCCCTCCTGAGCGCTGGGCTGGGGGGGGGGGGTGAGACTGTCTCCCCAAACTCCTTGTGCCCTGGCTGACAGCAGCAGCACGGGCCGGGCGTGAGCCAGCAGGTCCCGCCGCCTCCCGGGGAAGGGCAGCCAAGCAGCATCTAAATCCCAACCGTGCGGTCACCGACCTCCTGGGCGCTCTCAGCCTGCCGGCCTGGGCCAGCCTGGGTGCCACAGGGTCCCCAAAGCACGTGGCCTACCAGGGCGGGGCAGGATGGCTGTGGGAACCCCCCAGAGACTCCTTGTGGAGGGGCAGAGGCTCTGAGACACCCCGAACCCCCTGAGACCCCCCGGCCTCAGTGCCCAGAGCAGGAGCAGTTCTCTCCCTCCCACGGCACAGATACTCCGCCCAGAAGGTCCAGCAAAAGCAACCGCCCTGCACAGACTGCTCCGCTCATCCATTGCCCTGTCCTTATGGGCTTCCACCTCTCGTCCTGCCCCAAACCAGCTCCCGAGGAACATGGGGCTCTAAGCACATGGCTGCACTGCAGGGCAACTGGAGGGTGTGGGGCAGCGGGCAGCAGAGGCCCCACTGGGTACATGAGCCTCCCACCTTCCCCACCGGCCTCCCGGACCATGGCAAACTCCGGCCCCAGGGCAGCACACAGGCCCCTCACCGTGTTTGTCGGCGCCCACCCCATCCGTCTGTCCACATCGCCACCACCAGCAGCAACGTGTGGATCTGAACAGGAACGTTCTGGAAGCCAAAGCAACTTGGAGGTGACAGGACACCGAATAAGGGCTTTTCCCACAGGCTTTCCACCTGCATGCCAGCTCTGCAGTAGGGAAACTGAGGCCCTGGGCGGGAAGGGTGTGTGTCGCCCAGGGAGCCAGCAGCAGCAAACGCCAGACGCCTGCTCCCTAAGAATCCAGGCTTACAGGACCGGCTCCCTGCCCCCCGGGGGTACAGGGGCTCATCTTATCCTGGAGGAGAGCTCCCTGGGTCCAAGACCTTTACAAACCCTTTCCTCTCCCTCAGTTCTCTAGAAGGGATGACCAGAAACTGTAAACAAAATTGTTTTGGAAAATTGTTTTGGAAATGTTTTGGAAAATTGTTTTGGAAAAAGACAATAGCACGGCCTTTCGTTGAACCAGCTGAACCCCTCATATGCCAGATCTCAGACCTCCCCTCCCCACCCGGAGCTGACCTGGCCGCGGGGCCACCCTTCTGGTCCTGGTGGGGAGGCGGTCCAGCTGGGGGGCCCCACACCATGGGGGCCAAACACATAACAGAAGGGAATGTTATGGGGGGAGGGTCCAACAGCACCTCCTAAGGACAGACGACAGGCAAGGCCACAAGCCAGGGGCCTGCTGGGAACCCCCCAGAACGGAGGCCCCCTCCCCTCCCTGGGTGCAGGGAGCCCTCTACCCTCCTCCCTTCTCTCCGCCTCACCTCTGTTTCTGGCGGCGCCCCTACTTTGTCCCTCTCTTCTCCCCACCTCCAGGCCCCTTCCCCCATTCCTTCCTCCTCCCCTCCCAGCCCCCAGCACATGCTGGCCTCTCTGGGCCCCAAAATACACTTCCAGTGTCTGCCCTGTGCATCCATGATCCCTCTGACCATGGGCATCCCTGACATCTCTGTCTGAGAGCACCTCCCTGGGTCCTCGTGGGGGGCCCTCGGTCCCCCCAGGCCACAGTCGGATTCCCCGCACCCCCTTCTTCTTCCCAGAGCTTGTTCCATGCAGCCTCCCCTCCTCACCCCATCTCCCCCATCTCCCCCACCTCCTCCATCTGCCACATTCTCTCCCTGGATGGGCTTGCCCACCACCTCGGATTTCCCCCATCCTCCTGCCAAAATGCTGCCAAAGGAGGAAACAAAACCCTCCTTCTGGGCCCTCCAAGCCCCGCTGGGTGGGTGGGTTTCACTGCTGGGTCAGGCTAGGAGAGCCCCACACAGCAAGGACAACTGCCTCCAGTCTCCTGGGTCTCCGTCTGGGGAGGAGCCCGTGGGAGCCGGCAACGTCCTTGTCCCCAGCTACCGTCTCGCTGGCCCTCCTGGAAGGCAGTGGCGAAGTTCCGATGCTCCCAGCCTTGGTCAGACCCCGGCAGGGCGGCGGTGGCAAGGACTGGAGGAGCCCTGTTCGACCTTGGCAAACCTGTCTTTCTAGACCAGAAACGGGTCCACAACGGGCGCCAGGGAGGCTGGAGGAGACCCAAGTCCCAGTCCCCTCCCAACCTCCCCAGGGTGCCGCAGGCTGGGAGAGAGACTCTGCCAGCCCCGCACGAGGTCCAGGCACACTGGAGAGGAGCCCAGAGCCCTGCACAGCCAGCAGGAACCCTGCCCGCCAGGGGCCCATCCCGCACCCACTTCCCGTCCCTCTTCTGGGATGTGTGCAGCCAAAGAGCGCCAGCCAGGGCTCTGGCCGGGCTTGGCCGCTCACCAGCTGCCTGACCTTGGGCCAATCCTTGCCCTCTCCACGCTCCCCTCTCCACAGCCCACACCCAGGAGAGCTTTGTGGATGGCCACTAGGAAAAGAGCCCGGCCCTAGCAGCCCCCACCGCGTCCTCGGCTCGCCGAGTGACCTTGAACGCCCCCCACACTCGCGGCCTCAGTTTCCCCACCCGCCCAATCCGTAGACTCATGCCCGGCTCCCCCGGTGTTCCCGGTCCCTCCCGGGCAGATGTGTATCCCAGACCCGACGGAGGGCGCGCAGCGGCACTTACCGTCCTCCAGAGACGCGGGCGCTTGGCGGGCACCAAGGTAGCCGTGACCAGCAAGTGTGAGGCGGCCACCACGAGCCCGAAGCCGACGGCCAGCAGGCTGCGCACGGGCAGCAGGGCATAGGACACGAAGGTGACCAAAAGGAGCTGCCAGACGCCGTGGTCGGCGGCTGCCGTCCCCGAAGCCGCGCCGGCGTGGGTGCCCGCGGGCCCGCCGAGCGCGAAGGGGCAGCAGAGCAGCGCGAAGGTGAGGCTGAACAGCAGCGCCAATTGGCCGACCTGCTGCAGCTGCGGCGCCTGCAGCGAGCGCACGTTGGTGACCACGAGCAGCGCCAGGAAGAGCACGCAGTGAGCGGGGTGCGAGCCCCTGGCCAGGCCGGCCGCGGGCCCCGGCGCGCCCAGCAGCTCCGCCAGCGCCAGAGCGCCCGCCAGCCCGCTGAGCACGGCCAGCGCCTTCAGCGTGGCCGCCTGCTCCAGCCGCAGCGTGTAGCCGCGGAACAGCGCCTCCAGCTCGGGGCACGCGAACTCCTCACCGCACGGCCGCAGCCCGCGCCGGCCGCCCGGCCCCGCCGCCCGTCCGGCGCCCCCGGGCTCGCCCGCGCCGC
>NC_081560.1:93366235-93478396 GCF_022355385.1 Mustela nigripes | reverse complement strand
GCCCTGGGATGAGGCGGGGGGGGCTCCATCCTGCCGAGCGGGTGACACCCCTCGACTCTAGAGCAGCTCGCGGTGGGACCCCGGGGCCTGCAGCTCGACCTCCCACCCCCGGCGCCGCCGCAAGGGACCCAGGCGCCCTGCTCCTGCTAACCCCGCGAGCGAACACGGGGACGCATGGCGTGGGGCCGCGCCTCCCGGCGGTACAGACACAGAGTTAGGCCAGAGCCCTGGCTGGGGGCGCAGCTCTGGGTGCAGGGATCGGGTGGGAAGCACAGGGAGAAGGGACACTGCAGTTTGCCCTGTTGGGGGCGGGGAGACTGGAAACCCAAGTGAGAGAGGGCTGTATGCTTCTGGCAGGGGACAACTATAGGTGCGGTGGTGTCCACGCATGTCTGGGCCTCACCCAGCGCCTCCTATCCCGCGGCTTGTGCTCGGGAAGGGGCTTTGCACCTCACTTAAACCGCATTGCCTTCTTTGGCGCTAACAGGGGCCCCCGGGGGCGGGCACCTGTCCCCCGGACACACTAGGAGAGGTGAACGGCTGGCCCCAGGAGGCTTACGGAGAGATAAGGACTCTGGGCAAAAGCGCTGACCCCTCCAGGAGCCCACGCGGCTTCTTGTCTACCCCTCCATACACATGGAGCTGGACCTGGGGGTCCCACAAAATCACAGACAGCAGAGACCAGGAGCCTAGCCCCTCTGCAGGAGGTCCTTTCCAGATGACCTCCAGACACCAGGATTTATTTGGTGTGGCAGGCGTGGATCTGTTTTTCAGACACTGTGGGGATTTCAAGTAGACTCCTAGGTGAGAGCCATTGGCCGTGTGCTGTTATATGGGCTCAAGGTCTAGAAGGTGGGGAACTGGGTATTAGGCCACAAGAAGTGGCTGTTTTTGTACAAGACACAACGTGTCACCCATCAGAAGTGGCACCTCATGGTCACCCTGGCCAGGAGCTCTCACTGTTCCATCCCCAACAGCTCACATCAGTGCGCTCTTGGTGGCCACCTGGTCCCCCCCCCCTCCTGGACAGGCCTCTCCATGCAGGGCACCTCCTCTGTGAAGCCTTCCTGACTTCCCGACCACCAGTTCCCAGTGCCCCCAGGACCTGGCGCTCTGTCTGGTCACCTGGTAACTTGTCCCCATCCCCTCTTAGAACTGGCAGCCCCTTGGGCCGAGGGGGAACTGGAAGTTACCTGCCCCACCTCTGTTTTAACTGACATCCCCGAGATCCCATCTCCCTCACCTTGTCCCCCACCTGTCCCCAGTGGTAGCAAGTCTGCATGATCCTTCAAGCATCAAGGATCATGTGTAGACTCTCTTGTTAAATAGGTGTTTTTATGTCCTAGTGCTACTAGAGAAGGAAAGCTGAGTACTGTCCAAAAATTGGGCAAGCCACCTGGGAACGAAGGGATGAAGAAGTATCCTGGGGTCAAGGTCACAAGGCGACAGCACCCTCCCAGCCCACTAGCACATTCACGGGGAGGGATCAGCACCCACCTCTCTCACCGAGACGGGAGGTGCCAGACCTCCGTGGGAGCTTCCCACTGCACCGCTGTGGGGCAGAGTGGTGGGCTGCTGTCCCCTTCGCCTCTCTGCCCCCGTCTGCTGGGTTGAAAGGACAAGGCCACTAGCAGGCGGGTTGCATCCACGGATGATGGACAAGACGGCTGAGAAACCGTGCACACGCCCCCTGCTCTCATGAGTGTCATCGGTTAAACCATGTCCCCCCATATGCTGCACCTGACCCCCCGTACCTCGGAATGTGACCGTCTGTGGGACTAAGGTCACTGCGGACATTGTTAAGCTGAGCACCCTAGACTAGAGTGGGTCCTGATGCAGTATAACCAGTGTCCTTATACAAAGGGGACCTTAGGAGGAGAGCAAGCCTGAAGACACATCAGCCCGTAAGCCACGGAGTTACAGGAAGGCGGGAGACTCCTCCCCCAGCGCCCCCCTGCCCAGGGATCTCAGCCCTGCAACCCCGAGATCCTAGCCTTCCGGCCTCCACAGCTGTGAGAAAGTATGTGTGTTGTCCATGCTGGGGCTCTGGCACCTCGGGAGGCGGCCCTGGCCAGCTAGCGCTCTGGCCTAGGGTCCACCCTGAAGAACGTTGATTGTTACCAAGCGTCAATATTGACCAGGTGCAAAGGGGCCACGCAGAGCGCAGACCCAGATGGGAAATTCTGCCCTTCCTGAAAGCAGCCCCTCCGCGTGGGAGGTGAGCAGAGGGAGGGGAGCATCATGGTCACTGTGTGTCCTGCTGGCCCAGGAGGACACCACCAAGAATCGCAGGCACCTTGTCTGAGACAGGAGTGCAGGCCTCAAGCGGTAACAGCGCCAGGCCTCCCTCGGACTTTTTGGACTTTTTGTGGATTGCAAATCTCTGTCTCTTTGCATTCGAGGCTCCCAGCTGCTGAAGCCTTGTCCTTCCAAGAACCTGAAGCGCTCTGGACCAGGGGTGTGGCGCGGTGTGGCAGGGGCCCAGCATGGAGCACAGTCCAGCATCGCGCAGTGTCCCGGCTAAGAGCGCAGACGCGTGCCACCCCTCCCGGCTGTGTGACTTGGGGCAGGCTACTCACCCTCTCTGGGCCTCGTCTCCTCCACAAACAGGGGCTGTCACGGCTCCCAGCCCACAAGGTTACCGTGGACACAAGGACAACCGCTGCTGTGCATGTTCTGCGCACACAGGACCAGGTGAGCGTCATGCTAACCCCGAGAGCTGGGTGAGTCGGACCCTCCGGACACAGCAGTCCCCAACAGCTGGAGAAGTCGCCGTAATCCAGGTTCTGCCTGGGGACACTCACCGAGCTCCTGGGACTCCTGCCAGAGACACAGCTTCCAGACGAGTGTCCCTCGCAGGCTCCCACTTTGTGTTTGGGATGGAATTTCCCCTGTGGGTCTGTTGGAAACCCTGTGGAAATGCAAGCTGTCTCCAGGAATCAAAGGGCGGGAGGAGAACCCCCGTGGGGGCTCAGCCTCCTCCTCTCCCAAGGCAGCTGGATGGCTGAATGCAGCATTTGCCCCACAAACGCCTCTCGTGGATACATTCTGCTGGGCTGGTTGTTGGGGCGGGGGATGTGCAGTGTAGACAGTGGTGGAAATGGCCCCAGGGGTCTGTTCAGGATTCCTCCTGCGAGAACAGGACAGGACACCAGCTCAGCTCCCTTAACCCAAAAGTTGGAGGCCATGTCTGCTTACCTTGCTGGAGGCTGGGATGGCTGACTGAGGGCCACACTGGGCAGTAAGTGGTCACACCCTCCCCCTACAGCAGGATGCTGACCAGTCTGGCTGAGGCCACTGGGGCGCATGGCCCAGGTGGCCAAAACAGAGGGTGAGTGTCAAACCAGGGGCTGGAGCTGCATGGGTGGGTGATGATCCCTGAGCCACACAGCCGAAGTAGCAGGACAGGGCCCACACATCTGTTCCTTCACACCTTGCTGACCTTGGCTTCACGACCAGCTCTGCCACCTTCCTGCGCCCAGACCCAGGCTCAGGGGTCCCCAGAGACTTGGCATCCTTGCCTCAGTGCCAGGGTCTCAGGCCAGCCCAGAGCAATAAGCACCAGATAACACCGGACTGCATACCTGGTCTGCGGGGAGACCTGGCTGGCAGGAGGAGGTTTGCATGATGGGCACCAGGATTCAGCCGGAAAGGAGCAGGACCCCTGGGCAGTGGGAGAGGCCAGCCTCCAGGCTGGGGCCAGCACAGGAATCCCACCGATAAATATGTGTTCAAAACCGTGCCCAGTGCTCCCACAGAAAGGCGTGCCCTCTGAGGGGGCACAGAGGGGCACCCAAGCCCCCAGAAAGGTGTGCTTTTGGAGGCAGTGGGCAGAAATGGAACCCTGAGCTTTGGAGACCCAGGCACAGAGCCGTGGGTCCTGAGCTCTTCTCCCTGGAGCCCGGGGTCCTGCGAGGTCTGTGTCCTCCTCCCTCCCCCGCCCCTTCCGCCCCACCCCCTCCCTTTGAGTGGCCTCAAAGGAGCAGATGCTGGCCGTGGCCTGGTAGGAGAGACCAAGGAGCCCGGGGGCGAGGCTGTGGTGGTCAGCAGGGGCAGGCGGAAAGTTCTTGGTGACCCCAAGGACGGTGGCCACTCGCCATGGGCTCTGTGGAGGGGTCTGATGATCCCCAGAGGAAGGCCAGCATGACCATGACGGCTCTCAGGTGGCCACGCCCCTCATCCGAGCCCACCTGCTGCACTCGGGGGTTTCTAAGGAAGAGTCTTCCTCCAGGTGTAACCATACCTCCCTCAAGAGGCCGAACGTAGCGTATCCCCAGAGAGTCCTCTAAACCACGACCGATTTCTACTAAATCCAAAAGATACTGCATTCCAGGCAGGCGTTTTCCGAGAAGGAGGGGACCCTCTGCCGGATGAGGGATGTGCAGGGACATGTGCCCTCATCAGGCAGTGGCTCTGTCCTTGCCAGGCTCCGGGGCCCAGATCAGTTTTCGCTTGTCCCTGGTCACCCTGAGCATGACAAAGGACTCCGCAAAGGCTGCCGGTATTTGCCATGTGTGCCTTGACATCTGAGTACGGCTTCGAGGGACAGCAAGCCTTGGCTGCTGGGGCAGGAGTGCTGGAAGATGCCGGGCAGGTGCAGTCAGGGAGTTGGCCTGGCCCTGAGCATCATCCAAGAGCACCTGTGGGCTGGTGTAGAACCGCGCGTCCCCGCTGCTCTCTCAGGAAGGATGCTGTGTGGTCCTACTAGCGCCCAGTGGGCAGGGGGCCTGGACCGGAAAGCCTGCTCTGTTCCTGGACCAAAGCCTGGAAAAGACAGGGCAGTCAGGGAGGACGAGGGCCTCCCACCCTGGAGACAGGGTGGCGTGCCCCTGAACGGAGCAGGGTCCCCTGGCTGAATGAGGACAAGGGCAGGATTCTCTATGAATTCCATTTAGTGTGGGTCAACGTGGTCCCTGGGGACGTTCCGGGTGCTTGCGGTTCAGGAAACAATGCCGTAGTGCTCACTCTCCTGGGGGACGGTGCCAGGCGGGGACAAAAGGCCAGGGAACCGGGAAGCCTTGGCCTTGTCCAAAGCCTCCCGACTGCGCTATTTATAGTGGCACGAGACCAGGCGCGAGCCTTAAGTGGATTTGTGTCCCTGGTCCTGGGGGGGTCAGGGCTGAAGGTGGGGAGGCCGGACGCAGGCGGGCAGGTTCCTCAGCAGACACTGAGAATGAGGCCTGCTCGGGGAGCCCAGAGCAGAGTCGGCTCTGACAGCTGCGGCCAAAAGGCAGGGAAGCTTCAGCCGGAGGATTTGCGCTAAAAATAGCATCGCTGGCTTGTGGGTAGAGAATTTGACCCAATTAGAGATTACCAGTTTCAGGAATTACTGGAAAAGAAATCTCATTAAATAAGTTAAATATAGGAGCCAGAGGCTGAGAAGGCCATCTGGGATTCGCAGGAAAACCAAAACCGACGCAGGGGTGCGGTGCGCTCTGCGGCTCCGGCGCGGGGAGGGTGCTCGGCACCAACACCGACAGCGGCGGGCGGGCGCGCAGGACGGGGGCGGGGGCGGGGGCGGGGCCGAGACGCCAACCCTGCCGCCTGGGGCGGGCGGGTCAGCCGCTGCCCATTCCTCACCACCCCCGCACCGCTGCCTGGGACCCTCCATCGCCCCGGGCCAGGGCGCGTCCTGGGCGCAAGGAGCCTCCTCCTGCTCCTGCACGGTGCAGGCAGTCCTCCATCCACGCCCGTGGTTTCTTGCTAGGACGGGGAACCGCCCTCCCTCCCGCCACCCAGTCGCCTGCTCGATTTCCCTAAAACGTAGAGGAAGGGAGGGTCTTATCCATTCCTTGCTCTAAAAAGAAAGAGGCTTCCTTCTGCCTCAGAGCTTTCCCGAGCCTGTTTCCGCAGCAGAGGCGTCCTCGGGAGAACTTTCAGGAAAGCTGCTGTGTCCCACCCACTCGGGAGATGCCCTGGGCAAGACCCCACTGACTTTGGTTTCACACAGCCTGGCAGTGACTTGACCAGGACACCTGCTGGCACTGGTTAGCATGAGGGCACTCTAGGCAAGTCTGGGCAGGCCAGCACCCCTGCCCTGCACCACCCCCCATCCTACACCTCCACCCAGCACCCCTGCCCAGCACACTTGCCCAGTTCCCTTGCCCTGCACCCCTGCCTGCTGCCCCCAGACCTCCTGGTGATTTTTTAACTGTTCTGGACATCCTTGCGTGGCCAGGGATCAAACCTCCCCTGTCTCCCAGAGTTCTGCCCTTTGCAGCAGCCAGAGGGCTGGAAACCAGAGCCGCCGGGCTCATTCACCCTTGTCTGTGACAGGTACTGGCCCAAGTTGTGTTTCATGTTGCAGCCGGAGGGACACAGCACAGGGAAGTGCACCCCGTGCCCTGGCTCATTCCAGATCAGCTCTGTCCACGTGCCTGAGAAGACAGCCCAGCTGCTCCAGCCTCCTGCTCGGGGTCAACACCTGAATGGGAAAGTGCCCTCTGCACATGCACTTGGGGTCTTGGCCAAGAGCCTTCCGGCCCTGCGAGGGCTACAAGCTCACCCTGGGGCAGTTGCTGTACCAGAGCCCCAGCCCAAGACCCTGCATCCACCCTGAGGTAAAAGGGTGTTGCAGAAATGTCCATCTTTGCAGTGTGGGTGAGTGGGATCCCCCAGAACTCATGTCTGCCTGGAGCCCCAGAACATAATTACTTGAAATAAGGTCTTTGTAGGTAAAAGTAGTTAAGGGTCTGAGATGCCGGCATCTTGCATTCAGGGCAGGCCCCAAGTCGTGGGACAGGGGCCCTTGGAGGAGGAGCAGAGGATGCAGAGGGAAGCAGCCCTGAGGGGAGGAGACAGAGGCTGCAGCTACCCTTCCACAAGCCTGGGGCCACCAGCAGCTCCCATGAGGCCAGGGTGGGGAGGGACCGGGACCTCTGGCCGCCAGGTGGTGGGAAAGGGGACTTGCATTGTTGAACAGTCACACTTCCACAGCAGCCCAGGACACTGGTAAGGTCTCCAGGGACAATTCCTTGGCTTCATCCATGTCCCTCCCTTGTGAGCTCCTGAGCACAGAGACCGTTTCTTACCCACATTATACAGGTCCCACTCCTGGGGCCCCGGGGCTCACCTCCAAGCACCGGGACCAGGCAGATGTTCACAGATTAAGGTGCATCGAGTCTCACAAAATCGAGGGTCCAGCGTTTCAAAGATGCAGGGCCACTGAGTCAGGGCGGGTTACTGAATCACCTGTGTCCTTGGAGACCCGCCCTCGTCAACGTGCTGCAGACCCGGGAATGGGGGGCAAGGCTCCCCGGTCGGCAACAGCGTGTGAAGCCATGTGCCTCTGGTGAGAGAGCACGTGGGTGTTTTCCCTCCTTCTCTACGAGTACCTGTTTACAAAAGCACTACGACAAATTTTTATAATCAGAAAAATGTAGTTTAATACGAGGAGGTCCAGTCGAAGTCTAGAACATTGCAGGTTTGTCGTGAGACCGGTGAAAAAAATCAACGTGCAGGGAGAGACCCTGCCTCTGGCAAAGTGTAGGCAAACACACGTAGGGCTGTAAGAATATTTCTTTTGAAGTCAAGACGAGCTACAAACAGAGAGGAAAGCAGGCCCGTGCTGGCGTTCCCAGGTACGCATTATAGAGCGCTGCTCCCAGAGAGTGGGGGGGTCTGGTCGATGCACCTTTCATCGGGTGAGAGGTTGTCAGATGAGACGCAGGTGAGCCTTCCTTCTCCCCCCCGACGGTCATGTGATCTCCCACCAGCTTTGCTCCTCATGCCTCCGCGAGCGGGAATAACCACTTCGCCACCAGGCTCGAACTGAAGTCCCCAAGGAGGGACTTAGGATGATGCCAAGAAGTCATCATGGACCGGGATCGAAGCCCCAAGGAGGCTCCACTGTCCCCGGGGTGGGGGGTCACATCAGGATGCGGGCACAGGTGTGCGTCACATCTCCCTAACACGGCTCTGGGGGCAGCAAGGGTAACAGCATGCCGTCCCCGGCCCCTGGCATGGGCACCTGCGCCGGAAGTGTGCCCTGCCCCCCGGCACACCTTGATCTGGGTAGCAGTTCCCAGGGCAGGGGTATGGTTCACACGGCAAAAGCCCACAGAGCTCAGTATCTGGCCTGGTACAATGCATGGGTTTGGTTCTGCCGTGGACCGTTCCAGAGCAAGCCCTCCCCCTGCGCAGAGGAGCGCTCTGAGCCCCCCTTACCTCTGGCCTCCACAGGATCATCTGAAAATAGATGTCCCTGCTGATCCCTCCCCGCTGTGAAGACGGGCACCCGACTGCTGTGGCCGGCCCTGAGAGCCGTCCTCCATGTCCCCAGCTTCCCTCCTGCGGCTGGGAGAGAAGGGACATCCAGCCAGGACACCCAGGGGTGGGGGGCTTCCCTCCATGCGGGTGCTGGAGCCAGCCCTGGCCACGCCCTTCAGGAAATTCTGTGTGAGGGGAAATAAAGCCCTTCTTTTGTACAGGAAGGCTTGGGGATTGTTCTGGAATAACAGGCACCAGGATCAGTTGTGACACAGAGGCCCCGCTGGGTCCTCGCTGTTCACAGTCCACGGGAGATCCCAAGGGCACCGTGAGGGGTGGCTATGGGGACAGCTGGCCTCCGACGACACCAGGCCCTCAGTAAGTGCCTGCCGGCCTGCCCTTCCTCATGGAAGATGACAGGGTAAAGGCGTGCCCCGATCCCGGGCCGTGGATACCACGTGCTCAGGACGTGGCGCCTACAGCTTTCCCTGAATGGCTTCCATCAGGGAAGACCTCCCTCTGCTTTTCTGCATGTTTGACACTGGCAGTCGGGAAGGGACACGGGAGGGAGGCTCCTGGGGGGCTGGCTTCTCGGGCGGCCCTGGTCCTCAGAGGGACCCAAGCGAGCCTGTGTCCTCATGAATGACGGAAGGAAGCCCATGACTGAGTCCGACGCAGCAGGAGACACAAGCGTGGACTCTGGGCCTGAGGACCTGAGACTCTGTGAGGATCGCACACGGAGCGCGAGCCGGCTGCGCGTCGTTTTACAGGACGTTTTACAGGACATGGAGGTGTTGCCACAAAGTGACAGAGTTCACAAGCGGCCAAGCTCTTGAATCTTAGGGGGACCGGACACAAGCATAGGCCACGGACGGCGGACAGAGGTGGACCAGGAGCGGACCTGTCAGGATGACGTCGAGAAGCCCCACAGAGACGACCTTCCATAGGACAAGCCCCACAGAGGCTGGACACGCCCACACACGGGGACTGCCGCTTCGACTCCCCAGGGAGATCCAGGTCCAGGTGGGCTCAGCTCAGACCCCCACCAAGAAGGCAGAGGCTGATCCTCGCCGGCCCGCACACCGCAGCACTCGACCAGGGTGCCGGCAGATGTGGGGTCTGCTGAGGACCCCTTCCAGGCTACCATCCCCTCCCTGGGGGCAGTAGGGGACACGGGCTCTCAGGGGCTCCTCCTGCCAGGACACTGACCCACCGAGGGGGCCCCATCTCCTGACTCCAGCTCGCTGCAGATGTTTGGGGCAGGGATACGAGCATTCAGTCCACACGATAAAATCCCCCTAAACTTACCCACAGAAAGGGGGTAGGAATCTGAGTTAGGAGTTGACAGAACTGCCAGAAGAAATGGAGAAGCAGATCGTCAGGGCGGGTAATGTAATGCTCTTGTTTCCACTCGAAGCGATGACGCGGACGGGCAGTCTGCAAAGATGGAGGAGAGCTGAACAGCACCGTGAACCCGCTGGTTTTGATGAGGGAGCAGGAGGCTGGCTGAGAACGGAGCAGGGGCTGGCACCTTGCACCCCCTCTTCACCCGCTCCCCTCCATATATGTAGCATTCCTCAGGCACCCCTGATCGTCATAAAACGATAAATAGTTAACTTGCAGGGATCGCAATCCTGCAGGACAGGAATCTCCCTTGCTCTACAGATGTCCTAGAGACCTAAACAGGGAGGTTACCTTATCAATAGCACAAATTTCCAGAGGCAAATAACTCTTGGTTCCTGAAGCCCTAATGTCCCCCTCCCACCATAAACTGGAGGAGACCGGGGTAGAAGGGAATGTAAATGATAGCAGGATCATAACACCCCACCAAGAATCTCCCAACAATCTTGATGTTAATGCCTGACCTAAAGACAACATTGATCAGGCCATAAGGGCAAAGACTCCCCCCCGCCGCACCTTGTAGGCCCTCCCTAGCATGTGAGAACTCTGTTGAAATCTCCCATCCCCTCACCACCTCCCCACAACCGCGGGGTATATAACATGCCCACCTTCACAACCCGGGGCAGCCGCTCTTCCTGCCCACGGGTCCTGTCCCCGTGCTTTAATAAACCACCATTTTGCACCAACGACGTCTTAAGAATTCTTTCTTTAGTCGTCGGCTCCGAACTTCCTCACCCCACCGAACCTGACTTAGGTTCTGGGACTTCATCAGTTTGATCCCTTACACGTGCTTCTGGGCACACACGCAGTGTCAGCAAAAGTCCAACACAGAAGAAACCTCAACAATCCCATACCGGTCATCCGGCCCCAGGAAAATGAGAACAGACGTAAATAGAAGAATGTTGTTAAAATCCCCGTATGTCTGAGTATCTCACGACTCAAAACGAAATAACAGAAACAACTAAAATACTTAAAATAACAATAAATACAGGGGCACCTGGGTGGCTCAGTCGTTAAGCGTCTGCCTTCGGCTCAGGTCATGATCCCAGGGTCCTGGAATCGAGCCCCACATCAGGCTCTCTGCTCAGTGGGGAGCCTGCTTCTCCCTCTCCATCTGCCCCTTCTTGTGTTCCCTCTCTCACTGTCACTCTGTCTCTCAAATAAATTAAAAATCTTTTAAAACAATAATAATAAATACATAAATAATAAAAATTACTGCCTACCGACCCCTCATAGGTACAGTGGGTACGGCATTTAATGGAAAGCTGAGTTTGAAAATAAAAAGCTGAGAACCACACTTGAGAGTCTGGATACAGAACGAAAGCATAGGGTGCCTGGGGTTCAGGTGGTCAAGTGTCTGATCTCAGTTCAGCTCAGGTCTTGATCCTTGGGTCACGAGATCGAGCCCTGCGTCAGGCTCTATGCTCAATGTGGAGTCGGCTTTGGATTCTTTCTCTCCCTACCCCCCCCCAAGATAAATAAATCTTTTTTTTTTTAATAAAGAACTATAGAACAAATTCAATATCACACGAGGACGCGGTTAGTAAAAAATAAAGTCTAAAATGAATTAGAAAACAAGTATTCGATCTTGAGACCTCAACAAAGCCAAGTGGGTTCTCTGAAAAGACCGCTAAACACCGGGAGTCCTCTGCAGAGACACACGGCCTTCAAGGGGGGCGTCGGGAATGTAAAAAAGGCCTTACTCAGAGAAACCACAGCTCAGAGAAAATGAAGACGTCACCAGGAGTAAATCTGTGCCAATAGATTCGAAAGCACACCAAACCAGTCCTGGAAAGATGTGACCTACAGACGTCTCCCCAGGAAACAGAAGCTTCGGTCGCGTTAGAGCCACTGGGAGGGCTGGGTCGGTAGCTTGGGGGACAGGAGGCCACGGACATGGCGGTGAGCACCCCCCCCACCACCACCGACTCACACAGGCTTCCAGACCACAAGGAGGACACGCCAGTTTCTTCTGTGGGCTCTTCTGCCTGCCAGTGTGAGCAAAATCTGCAAATATCATTCTCCAAATAAACAGATTAATAAGGGGAAAACCATATGATCATCTTCATTAAAACAGTAAAAGCCTTGGATAAAACTCATCCCACATTCATGATCAACCTAATTAAACACAAATGGGAGGAAACGTCCTAACCCGGTAATGTGTGCCTAGCAAAAATGTTCAGAAACCGTTTTTCCTTAGGATAAAATCTTAGAAACACTTTCTTTGAAAATCAGGAATGCTGGGCCCCTGGGTGGCTCAGATGGTTGGCTGTCTGCCTTAGGCTCAGATCGTGATCCCAGGGTTCTGGGATCGAGTCCTGCCTCGGACACCCCGCTCAGCGGGGAGCCTGTTTCTCCCTCTGCCTCTCTCCCTCTCTCTTTCTCTTTCTCTCTCTCTCTAATGAAAAAATGGAGAGAATCTTGGGGGCAGGGAGAAGATAAAGAAAATCAGGAATGCGGTCTCATAGCTTATATTCAGGATTTACTGGAGGTTCTTGCAAAGGGTAATGAATATAAAAACAATTCTGAAAAACAAAGAGAGCACAGGAAAATTGTAAGGGACCAGGCTGTCCTTCTCTGAATGGTACATGATACTCCACAAAGAAATTGTGGTAATTTCTAGACCTAAATTATTGGAAGTGATCAGCCTGTAACAATATAACTTGGTAAATGATCAACCTAAAAATGTAACAGTATATTTACTCATCTCTGAAACAGAGAGACGGAAGTTTCCAAATGATCCCATTTACAATAGAAGCAAAAATCAAAAAGGAAGAAGTCTAACAAAAGAGGTATGAGTCATGTGAGGAAACATTACGAAACTTTAGGGGAATTTCTGAGAACCCAAAGAATGGAAAGAGAGATTCTACATGCGTGGCTGAGAAAACCCAACACCCAGTGTCCATTCTCCCCAAATTAGCCTATAAACCTATCGCAGTGGCATCGAAAGCCCCAAAGAGTTTTTTTTTTGACGTATTGTTTTAATAGGAATCTGTCATTGTAATTTATAACATAAATGAATGCACAATTTATTCTAAATATTTTCTAGTAGTGTTTGTTCCAAATAGAGATCATCTAGTATTACAAAGAATTTTTTTTAAGAGTTTTTAAAAATAAATCGGTGAGCTGGTTCTAAACTTGTGTGAGGGCAGAGCACGGCGGGGAGCTAGGATGCTGTGGCTGAAGAAGGGGCAATGGGCATGGGACAGAACAGGGCGACCTAGAAACAGACCCATGTGACTATGGAGGCTGGTTATGCGACAAAGGCAGGTGACGGACCCCTAGGAAAATGGCAGATATTCAGTAACTAACACATTCTGTATCAATAACTCAGATATTCAATAGCTAGGACATGAAAAATAGGTTCTGGGACTTTCTACGGCACCCTAAATCTCAGTCTCCTTAGAACAAAAATGAACACAAGACGCAATGCTTAGCCCTTTTTAAAGAACTGATGAGGGCACCTAGGGGCTCAATCGGTGAAGCCTCTGCCTTTGGCTCAGGTCATGGTCCCAGAGTCCTGGGATCGAGCCGCACATCGGGCTCTCTGCTCAGCAGGGAGCCTGCTTCCCCCTCTCACTCTGCCTCTCTTGCTGTCTCTCTCTGTCTCAAATAAATAATAAAATCTTAAAAAAAAAAAAAAGAAAGAAAGAAAGAAAGAACATCGACGAGAGGCATTTTGACTTTGGGGCCGGAGAGGATGGTCTCAGCAAGAACCCAGCAAGATGCTGGCTGGCTGAGTGAATTTGATGACATTACAATGCAAAGTTTCTGCTCATCAGGCCACGAGACGGGGAGAGGCGTGCACCACCTACACATCTCAGACCGAGTTCTCACCAACTTACCCACAGGACTCTGGACCCTTGGGAAGACCAACGATCCATACTCTAAAAATGGGGAGCAGATGGGCAACAAAATATTCAAAGGGCGAAGAACTGTAATTGGCAAATAAATGTAAAGGAAAAGATGCTCCAGCTCCTTAGTCCCAAGGGAGATGCCCATGGAGGTCCCGGCGAAAAGCCCGCCTCCACAGGAGGGAAAAATCTGAGCGCTGAGGAGCGGTACCCAAGCAGGAGGGTCCGCCGAGCCACGCCTCTCGGGAAAACGATCTGATGTCATCTTGCCAATGTCCGTGTCCACGTGCCAGGTCGCCTGGAACTCACTCTCTGGGGTCTTGCACCAAAAGCCAGGTGCAGAAGATGCCATGACAGAACCCTGGAAACGACCCCAACACCCAGTCCCAGGAAAGGTAGCTCAGGACCCAGCCGCCCACTACAAAGCAGCAGGGAAATCATGGGGCACCTTGGGGGCTCAGTCTGTGAAGCGTCTGCCTTCGGCTCAGGTTCTGATGCCAGGGTCCTGGGATTGAGCCCCATATCGGGCTCCCTGCTCCGTGAGAAACAGACAAAACAAATCTATTTTACAAGTTTTGGGGGTGGGGGGACCAAGGGACAGCCAAGTTCAAGCTATCCCTCTATTTTACAAGTTTTGGGGGTGGGGGGACCAAGGGACAGCCAAGTTCAAGCTATCCCTCATTCACAGATGACCTGCTCAGTCCTTTATCTGAGGTCATACAGAGAGCCTTCAAATATATGTGTGCACACGTGTGTGTGCGTGTGCGTGCACGTTGCCGAATGATGCAAGCGGGAATTTCACCCCCACTCCCGTGCTGTAAGACTGTGGCTGGGAAACCCGGCCTGTACCGCGCATGGGTTGCCCCCTGGAGGGCTGCCCCCCTGCCAGCCCACTTTCTGGTTTAGCAGGTCTGGGATGGGGCTTGAGGCAGCGCTTTTTTTTTTTTTTTTTAATATTTTATTTATTTATTTAACAGAGAAAGATCACAAGCAGATGGAGAGGCAGGCAGAGAGGGAGATAGAGGGAAGCAGGCTTCCCGCTGAGCAGAGAGCCCGATGCGGGACCCGATCCCAGGACCCTGAGATCATGACCTGAGCCGAAGGCAGCGGCTTAATCCACTGAGCCACCCAGGCTCCCGAGGCAGCGCTTTTTAACCAATTTCCCAGAGCCGCCTGCAAATGTGTCTTTCTGCCCGAGGACACCGGACTTCTCTCCTTCCTCAACCAGCCTATGAAATGAAAGGATGGGACTGTGCACCATTGGGAAACTATTTTCCATCCTTAAAATATGCATTTGCTGTACTCTGGACAGGAGCAGACATTAAGCATTGTGCGTGCCGGGGCGCCTGGGGTGTTCAGTGGGTTAAAGCCTCTGCCTTCAGCTCAGGTCATGATCTCAGGGTCCTGGGATTGAGCCCCACATCAGGCGCTCTGCTCCACAGGGAGCCTGCTTCCTCCTCTCTCTCTGTCTGCCTCTCTACCTACTTGCAATCTCTGTCTGTCAAATAAGTAAATAAAATCTTTTTTAAAAAAATTTTTTAAAAAGCATTGCACCTGCCAGGCACGGTGTGTTGTACATTTAACTGCACAGTGACAGAAGCCTCGTGGTCTCGCAGGGTCGCGCACTTCCTGTCCACTGACCCGCACACAGCGTGGCTGCCAGGGCACAGTGGACCCAGCTGACCCCACGGCACCGTGGGGAGGGAGCCGGAGCAAGGATCTCCGTGTTGCCCGAACCCACTTCCTCACCTGGAGGGCTTCTGGAAGAGGCGCAGGAGGAGAAGCATGGCCTCCCAGTTTCTAGGTCAGACCTTTCTACAACAGGAACAGGAGGCTCCTGGTGTGTGCATGGCCAGGCAGCTTTTAACGGCCCAACGGTTCTCGTGAACTCATGCTCAGTGGGGAAGTAAAGGTCAGACGTGTGCGTGCAGGGCGACTCTGGGCGTGCAGCTACATTCCCTGTGCGGAGAATACAGCTCCCGGCACACGGGCGCACATGTGCACACACACACACACACTGTCACGCTTTCTACGGTGAATGTAGAACGGTGGCTGGATTCCGAGCCCCACCTCCTGCCGTCCTCCCCATGAACCCCGAGTGAGGACAGGAGAGGACACTGAGGTGCGGGGGGGGGGGTTGCCCTCAGTCCCACAGCAGCAGTCAAGGACCCCTCCTGATTTAGGGAACTGGGAAGAAGGCAGCACAGAGGGAGAACCCAGTACGTGCACAGGGAGAGACCCGGGCTCCCAGCGAGTGTCGGCAGCAACGCGCGCAACATGCACACCCGCATTATGACGGGTTCATGTGTGCACACCTGCAGGGACACCCCAGCCCAGGTGCATCTCTGGCATGCACACACACAGGCACAGGGATACACACATCCTCAAGCACGTGCGACTGTACACACACACACGAACACGCACAGGCATGTGCACACTCACTCGCGCACACGTGCACTCACAGGTGCAGAGACACGCGTGTTCACACAGGCACCCATACACACCCAAGGATGCCCCTTAATGCACGCACACCCAAGCACAAATGCACATGCACACGCGTGCACACACACGATCCAGAAGCCATACCCCGCTCTTGAACCCTCATTCCCCAGAGCACCCCCCTCCCGCCACACGGCCCCTTAATAATCCAGTCCTTGCTGGGACTCGGATGATTGCCGCGGTTCTGTCCCAGCCCCCACCTGGAGTTGGGTGTTCCAGCGGTCACCTCTCTGTGGCTCAGCCCCCCACCCAGTTGTGAAGGGAGCCCGTCCCTGGGGCTGCCTGGGCTCTCCTGGCCCCATGCCCACTGCCTCCCCGTAATACTGTCTGTCCTGTGTCCAGACAGGTGTCTGTCTGCCTTTGCGCCTGTGAGGAACTGTGCGGTCTCCCCCTCCATGAAGGGCAGGTTCCCTCTGCCTGATGCCGTCCTGCACCTGCCTGGGCACCTGCCCCTCCCCAAAACCCCGAGGCCCCTGGGACTGCCAATTCAGGGGGTGGCAGATGACAGGAGTCTCCGTGTCTGGGCAGACGGGAACAGGGATCCACTCTCCCACACAGACGTGGCCATGTGGCCAAGGTGAGTCACGTCTGTGAGCTTGGGAACTCAGCTTCCCCCACCGAGCCCCCCGGGCATAAGGGTGGCCATACAGGTGTCCTCCAGAAATGGGCAGTCCCACGCCCCTCCCTCCTGCGGCTGCTTTGGCTCCCACCATGGCCCCCAAGGCCAGAGTTAATGGCACATCTTAAAAGATTCATTTTCCAGATTCTAAAATAGAAAACTAGCTCACACAGCAGAAGATGTAAAAAAGAAAAAATACAGGGAACTATGAGAACGAATCAACGATGTGTATCTCCTTTTCCTTTTCTGGGGAAACAGAATCTCTCCATCTCTGTCCTACCTTTGAAATCTGCTTCACCTCATGTGAGGCTGTCTCCTTGCGTCCTTTGTTGATGTTTCCACGTTGTTTAAAAAAACGGATGTCAACAGTCCTTTATGGATACTGAGGACAAGGACTCTTTGTGGTCAACGTGGTAAATAATCTCTGGCTGGTTTTCTTTTCATTTTACGTTGCGTTTCCTCTTTTGAGATATGCTTCACCTACCATAAAATTCACATTTTTAAATATTTATTTATTTATTTATTTGAGAGAGAGAAAGAGAGACGGCGAGTGCAAGTGGGGAGGCGCAGAGGCAGCGGGAGAATGTCGAGCAGACCCCCAGCTGAGCGCGAGCCCGACGTGGGACTGGATCCCAGGACCCCGAATCATGACCTGAGATGAAACCAAGAGTTGACGCTCAAACAACTGAGCCAGCCTCGCCCCTCCCCCTCTCATGTGTTAGGAAGTTGTTCGCAGGCTGGAGCAGCGTCCACGTCCCCGAGAGCAAGAACTGTGTTGACCACCCCCCTGGGCTCCTCGAGGGGACGACATATGAGGTCACGGTAAAGGGTTCCACTGTGTTCACCCCGCTGTTGTCCTAGCTGGGGCTCCGGGCTGTGTCCCACACACCACAGAGACTGAGGAAGGGCAGTGACAGGGGCCTCGGGGGTGACCCGCCAACTTCTGCACCACGCAGCCCTGCGGGCTCTCACCCCAAGCTGCACCAGGGAATCCCGTAGAAGCTTGGGCATCGGGAATTGTCACTTAGAGCCAGCGGTCCGGGAGCGCCAGAGCTGGTGCCGGTCTGAACCTCTTGGTTATGACCCAGACCAGAGTTGCAGTTCCGACCTTCCGGCTCCAACGCCCCGACTGGTCTGTCATCCAGACCCTCTGCTCCTCTCCCTCGGCTGCCAAACGCAGGAATAGTGACGCCTGCCTGACCGAGGCGGGACCTTATGCAGAAGTTACATTGTTCCCACCACAAAGGGAAAACCACAAGGGGCACAGTATGTGGCCCCACACAAGTCGGCTCCGGAACTGTCCCTGGAGGCTACAACCAAGAGGGCTGCTGTCCCTAGAGCGGACCCCAAACAGCTTCTGCAGTCCTGTCGAGGTTCCCCAAAGAACCCAGAAGGCAGCACCCTGAGAGCCGGCCAGCGTCCTCCTGCACTTGGCCCAGCAGCCCCCGCAGCCCCCTTCCAGGGCCGGAGCCGCAGGGGTGGAGAGGGTCCCCCGCACCTGTAACAGCCCTGCTCCCTGGGACCCTTGACAATGAGCGAAGCCAGCCCTGCCTCGGCGGGTGAGCATCCGGCACCTCCTCTGCTGGGAGGGTCCCCTTCACCTGTCCCCACTCAGGGTGACCTGATGACCAAGCCCTCGCCCCCCAGCATGGCCTCTCCACCTTCCCTGAACCAGACACAGGGCCCAGTGTCATGTTCGGGTTCCAGTCCGGGCCCGGCCGCTTTCCAGGCTGTGATGGAGTGCGTATTTGCTGTCCTGGACAGTCCAAAGCTTATCTACTTGCCTCAAAGTCTTGGGGCTGGGGCTGTGCTGGGGGAATGGCTCAGCGTCGAAAGGGGGGGGGCATCCTTATGGGGAACCACTGCAGGCGAGGATGTGACGGTTGGGAGCCTGAGGACACGACAGTGGGTGTTGGCTTTGAAGAGCGAGTGGAGCGCGCTCTGTCCGGTTCCCCCACGCAGCCAGATCTCCCTGATAACAGTCAGACGAGCACTCGCCCAGAGACAAGGACATAAACCAGCTTCCCTCATGGGCATAGTTGCAAAATCCGCGACAAACCAGAAGCAAACACAAGTCACCAAGCGCGGTGAGTGTTTTTTCTGTTCTTAAAGGTGCACACCCTGACCGAATGGGGCTCAGTCCGGCTTCCGGAGGCGGCTCGTACTCTCAGGAGCAGCCGAGGTAACCACCACGTTAATGAGCGAGGGAAGAAACACCACAGGGTCACAACAGCCAACGCAGAAAAAGGCACCTGACACCTTCAAAATTCAGAAACAAGTCTCGGGCGCCTGGGTGGCTCAGTGGGTTAAACCTCTGCCTTCGGCTCAGGTCATGATCTCAGGGTCCTGGGATCGAGCCCCGCATCGGGCTCTCTGCTTTGCGGGGAACCTGCTTCTACCTCTCTCTCTGCCTGCCTCTCTGCCTACTTGTGATCACTCTCTCTGTCAAATAAATAAATAAAATCGTTTAAAAAAAAAAAAAAAACTCTCAAGAAACTCAAAACTGGAAGAAAAAAAAACTAAAAAAACCAGGAATAGCAGGAAAAGTTCTCCACTTGATAACCAGGACTTACAAAAACTTAAACTGTAGTTCACAGGGGAACCAGGAGCGCTTTCCCCTGAGCTGAAAACAAGCCGGAGACCCGAGTACTCCCACTCACTCTCTATGATGCATGGCTGCTCCGGGGCCGTATGGTGAGAAAGGAAGGAGACAGCACAGACATCGAACGCAGGGACAAGGGTGTCCTTCTCTGCAGATGACAAGACTATGCGGAAAACCCAAGGAATCTATGGGAAGAATTCCTAGAACCAGGGACTGGGTTCAGTAAGGTCACGGGATGCAAGACCAACATGGAAAATCACTAAGGGGACATCTGGGTGGCTCATTCGGTTAAGCGTCCTACTGGACCTCAGCTCAGGTCATGGCCCCGGGCTCGTGGGATAGAGCCCCACGTCGGGCTCCAGGCTCAGCTCTGGTACTCCTCCTACTTCTCTCGCTGTGCACACTCCCACTCTCTCTCAAATAAATAAGTAAAATCTTTGAAGAAGTCAGTACACTTTAAGAAAAGCATGTGTGTTTATGTTGGGGTTTTTTTGAAGTTGGAAACCTCATCTTGGCTTATTTTATGAACTTTTGAGTGGCCAGAGTAGACTGTACCTGAGGGCAGCTCATTCTCACACGGTCATGGGTCCTGGCCCCGTTCTGCATCAGGACCGTGGTGTCAGGACAGAGCAATGACTTTCTTCTCTCTGCCCTCCCGGAGTGTCCTCTGCTCCAGACTGCGTCTCTGGGCTCACCGAGAGCTGTGGATCTCCGACGTGGTTCCCAGGCCAGCAGCATCAGCATCTTCGGGGAACTTACCAGAAACACCGTGTCCGAACCCGCTGATTCAGACACGTGGAGCTTGGCCCAGCCACATGCCATCCAGGCGGCTCTGTGATGTCTGGGGCCTCTGATCCAGGCTCTCTGCTTCTCACATGATGCAGGGCCGGGCAGGACCCGTCAGCCCAGAGCAAACACGTCCCTCTGCAAGCTCGCTGCCCGGCTGTGTGGCTTCTCCTTGCCTCTCCTCACTCTGCCCCGCAGAGAAACCAGATTTCAGTCTGTCAGGCGTCCCTCTGTGTCCGTCAGCAGCCAGCTGGGGGTCAGGAAGAAAAGGGGCCAGCCCTGAGACGGTTCCTGGAGAAGAAGGCCAGGCTGGCCCACTGACATTCACTGCACATCCTGGGAAGATGTTTGCAAATGGGCCTCGAGGATCCTATGGCTTTCGAGTGCAATGCTTTGTCCTCATTAGACACGATGGAATCAATTTTCCTCACTGGCTCTCTGTGATGCCTCGTTTATTTTGAAAGGAGCAAGACCATTATTCAGTTTTGGGGGCTTGGTGTGAAGGGCAGATTAAATCATGGGGTGGACATGGCGGTGGCGGCGTGTCCTTCCTGAGGCTCCCGGAAACCGCCGTCCTCTCCAGTCCTTACAGATCACTTTAAATTATCTTGAAAAGAAAAACACCGTTCTAACAACCACAAATGGCTTATATTGTAGCTCTCGACCATTTAAGAGATGTTATATTTCATAAAAATTAAATTGTGCCGAACTCAGAAAGTCTGGAGACCGAGCGGGCCCCCCCCCCCCCCCCCTTAAGCCGTTCCCTCCGGCATCTGCTCCAATATTTTGCCAATAAGCCCTTCCAATCCAGATATAGATCTGATGCTCGCAGCACTTTCTGGAGCAATTAAGTGTGTGGTTTTTCACGTCACCACCCGGTACCATCACCCGCTTCCCGCGGGGCTCCTGCTCCGGGACCACCTGCCCGCGTGGGGTCTGATTCCGGCTGCGACCTGCCTCGGAGCTGCAAAGCCGCACACAGAGGAAGTAGAGGCGGGCTTCCTTCCCACGTGGAGCTGAGCAGGGGACCCCCCCAGCTTGCCTCAGCTAATGAGGGGGGATCTCGCCTCACTCCCTGGCCCCCCATTCAAAATCTACCTGCCTCCCCTCAAGATGCCCTGGAAGACAACCTGCAGGGCGAGGGTTTCATATCCGGCAATGCTCGGCTTCAGTCCTCACAGCAACCCCCTCCCAAGACACTATCATGGCCAGGCCCGGAGTGGACTCTGGGGCAGGGATTTGTGTGCACAGAGAGGGGAGCAGGGGAGCTTAGCCTGCAGGTGTCTCAGCTAGGGAGGGACGCAGCTGGGGGCCACCCACTGGGGCCGGGGGACAGGCCTCGCCCCCGGTACGGCAGCCAGCACAGCTCCCCTGCTGTTCTGGGTGGGACGTGAGAGCCGCACCCAGCCGTCTGCTCCCATTCCCCCCTTCACCAGCACCTCCCGTTTCCTGGCCATGGCCTCGTGGACTCTTCCCAGACGTGGCTTCACCACACCAGGCTGGCCTAGCTGACCCGCCCTCCCGGGGCCCGTGGTCCTCTGCTCACCCTTCTGCTCCTGCAGGAGTTAGGCTAGGAGACAGAAAGACAGACGAGGAAAAGAACAGGCAGGTCCCTCGGAGGGAGGAGAGGGACGCTCGCGACAACCGGATCGTAAAGACAAGAACCTACCTCATAGCCCCTTGTTCAGTGTGGAGGCAAACGGCAGGGGAGCCCAAGGACACCGGCGGAAGGAAAGACGTCCGCACATCCGTGGACCAGCATTGCCCCACATTCACGTCCCCCTCGAACCTCAGAACGGGGCCCTATCCCAAAACAGGCGTACTTGCTTCAGGACCTGGAGACAAGCCCATTCTGCACTTAGGAAGGTCCCCAGTCCAGACAGGCGTCCTTATGAGGAGGACACGGGGACACCTGGATCTGTGGCCCCCCAGACAGTGACGGGGGCCACTGTTGGGGCCACTGTTGAGGCCATTTGTTGCTTCCAAATCTGTGTTCCTTGGTCCTCACAGCCCCAGGAAGGAGAACTGTTCCTGTCCCACCATGGACTCAAAATCAGTCGTTCCCAGGTCTGGATTTGACCTAACATCCTGCCAAGCACAGCTCAGCCCCCACGGTCACATTGCAGGCAGATAGGGGGCCTACAGGAGACGGAGACCAGCACTTAGATCAGCAGCTGGCCCATAGCAAGGACTGAGGCTCCTCTGGTGCTCAGGGCTCAGCTGGTGCCAGACACACCCCCCTGAAGCAGGGGTCAGCCATGCTGAGCCCCGTGAGCACCAGATTTGGGCTCGCACAGGGTCCTGGTGGTCATTCATGCAGTTAACCCTAACCCTCAGGAGATGGGGTGGGAGGTAGTCCGGGTTAGAAGAGGTCATGAGAGTGGGGCCCCCGTGATGGGCCACAAAAAGGCCCTCGCCAGGCAGCTGACCAGCCAGCAGCTGGTCTGGGATGTCCAGCCTCCAGAGCCACAAGAAAGCCCAGTCTGTGGCTGCCCCAGCTGACGATGGCCCACCACGGCCCCTGGCGGCAGAGGCCCTGTGCCAGAACCCAGCAGCCTGGCACTCTGTTGTCCCCCAGGCTGCCCTGAAGGAGTCCCACAGCTGGGGGACAGCACAGCTCCACTGCCCCCGGTCTAGAGGCTAGACGCCCCTGATATAGGCGCGGCAGGGCCGGTCCCCCTGAGTCCCCTCCTGGTCTTACAGATGGCCATCTCCTCGCCGGGCCTCACAGGGTCGTCCCTCCATGTGTGTCTGTGTCCTGGTCCCTCTTCTTATGGGACCGCAGCCAGAGAGCAGCAGAGCCCGTCCTGGTGGCCTCCTTCTCCTTGATCACCTCTAGGTGAGAATCCCGTGTCCAGATACAGGCCCGGCCACGATCCTGGGGTCGGCGCCTCACCACGTGGACTGGGGGTGCACGGTCCAGCCCGTACCACTGAGGCAGGCTGCTATCGCCTCATGTATGGGCGCGGAGCAGATGGCGTGCCTCTCTCATGCTGGGGAAACTTCTCCCACATCGAGGCCATCGAACACGTTCGGTTTCCTCCGATGCTGAATTAAACCAGTGGCCGCCCAAGAGCCCTGTGTGTGGAGGAAAGGGGGGTCGGGGGAGGGAATCAAGTAGTGTGGGATTCGCTTACACCTCGCCTCTCTCTCCAGCCTGTAAAGTAAGTGAAGGCCGCCCTGGTCTCTGTCCCTGGGTGGGGGCGCCTTTAGCTTCAGGCACCCTGGGAATTTCCTTTGTCATGGGAATGAGGTGCCCCACGGATGGCACTGCTGGCTGGAAGGGCTGGACCCTGGCCAGCAGGCACCAAGGACAACGCTCTGAGCCTCAGACCACCCACACGGAAGAGGCTGGGAGCTCGGGGCTCGGTGAGGACACACGTGCCCCCAACAGCGGCTCCCATTTGCGGGACCCTCCCCGACCTCACTGTGTGGGCTCCCCACCCTCCTGCTGCCCCTCCGTGGCCTTCGTGGCAAAGCTGTGATCACAAGTATGGTGCCTTCCAAGTTCTGGGAGTTGTTTCAGCAAATCACCAAGCCTGGACAGGGGTTGTGGGAGCCCTGAATTCATAGCCAGCGGTCCCCCATTGCTGGCTGCCGTCAGGCCTGGGGTCTCACCCCTAACCTGTGGGGCCTGTGCCAACTCAGGAAGGTCATGTCAGGTCGCACCAGAAATGTGGGACCCCCGCTGCGGCCAGAGAATCCTGTCTGCCAGGCATCTGCTTCCCCCGGCGGAGGGAGGGGGGCCACCCTGAAGGAGCTGCCAGCCCCCCCAGACAGCGGGGCCGGTTCTGACTGCAGGAGCATCATGATCAGAGAGACCCCAGTGGGCCTTTGCCACATTCATTCACTTTAGAAAACAAAACTAAAATAGTCACTAAAAATCGATCTCTCCGGGACCCAAGAGGCAGAACGGGGTTCCCGGGGAGCCAGTTAAAACTCTGCTGGGCTCAACCCAATTTGATGAAAAGTGCTATATTCCTCCTGCGAGCAGGGGGCTCTGTGAGGCTGTGGGATGGAGAAGGGGCCCGACCCCTTGGAGGCCTCTCCTTGGGGAGACCCCAAGAGACGGGTCGCTTCAGCCCCTCTATCCTGAGGGTGGGGGTCTTCCCGGAGGAGGTGGGTCTGCCAGGCGAAGGGGCGCCTCCCTATCCCCCCCAACAAGAGAAGGGGCCAAGCACTGTCAGCAGGATGCTCCCTCTCCCTCCCAGCCTGGCCTCTTGCAGACAACCTGACTTACATATACTATCCACTTCACTTAAATACGGCCCATGTCCAGCAGGCCCCTCTGGACCAACGAGGGTGGACCAGCCTCACACTGATGTAAGGATGCAGAGGGAGGCACGGGACCCCCTGGGTTAACCCCTGAAAACACGTGCCCAAGGAGCTATCACTTGTCCTCCCATGCCTCGCCCCACCTTGAGCACACCATGCCTGCACTCCATGGCCACCTTTCCCAGCAGATGTTCCTGAAAACGTAAAAGGGGATGGAGTCTCTTCCCTGCTGGCAAGTCTCTGGTGGTGGGTGGATGGGAGGCTTTCCCTCCATCGCTGCAGGACTGGGCCCCACGTCCACCTGGAGCCTCCTCCTTTCCCTGCCCGGTGGGGGGACAGGAGCCCAAGGCAATCGGAACTCCTGGATTTTGCACACTATATTTAATTTGCATGACAGCCCAACAGAAGGGTGGTAGGCGCTTCATTTTGGGAGGGTTTGGTCCCTGGCAAAGGCTCGTGGTCCCCGCCGCCCACACAGCTCATGGCTCAGGGACACTGAAGCTTCTCCCAGCACAGAAAACCTGCTCTCAGAGGCAGTAAGGAAAATGCTTTATTTTTGAAGAATCAGTAACAGGAATGTGATGTGCACCCCAGGAGCCTGCTAGGGAGCTCCCCCAGGAGCTCCCACGAGGAGCTGGAAAGAAAGCCCATCCCTGAGAGGTCTGCAGACGTCCCCTGTTCCACGTGCATTCTCAAGACACACAGAACCGTGCTCCGGTGGGGGCCCTGCGCTGGCTGGTCTTAGAAGGAGAAGAGTAAAGGCGTCCTGCTGTCCTGACCGGACGGAGACAGCAACACGGAGATCGCACGGCGCCCACAGGGGTCAGCCTCCCGCGGACACTGCGGGGGTGGGGGTGCGGTATCTCTTGGGTGCTTCCATCCCACAGAGGTTGCTCCAGGTCCTTGAGAAGGACACCCCTGGTTTGTGATGTTGGCAAGAAGCTGATCGTGCTTGCGAACGGATTTCCACGCATTTCCAAGGGCAGAGAATGAACTTACAGTCGCAAGTTTTGTGAAGTAGAAGCTCTGGGGATTGGGAGGCGGGCGTCTCTCCCTGGTTTTTACAGGGAGGATGAATTCTCTTCTAAAGAATTCAGTTAGTTCTTGGTTGCGGTGCCCACGAGACAGCGTCCTCCAGGGTGGGGATGACAGTCCCTGCCCCCGGGGCTCCCTGGGCTGCGGCCCTCCTCCCTTTGCTTCTGCTGGTTTGCAGGAACGGACAGCAGTCCGGCAGTGCACGGGCTTCGGGCCAGCATTGAGCACCACCTGCATCCTTCCCCCCACTTCTACGCGATGCTTGAACTGGCTTGAAAGATTCAAAGAAGCTCTCATTTGTCCGTTGAGAAACCCTAAAGCAGGGGACCCGTTTATCAGACGGCTGTTTACTGTGTGTACTTCCCTCTTACAGGACCAAAGAATTCAAACAGAAGAAGAACCCGGGAAAAAAACAATTTCTTCCCTTCAAGATTCTTCTACAGAGTCACGGTGTTCCCCACAAACAAGTCGGGGATGGCTCCACGGGCCACAGAGCCCGAACGTGGCCGTGACCAGGAGCTCTGCTAGTGTCTACACCTAGAGCTTTCTGTCCATCGCCGTGTTCAGAGCCCTCCAGACCCTGCGAATGACGATGATTATCTCACCCTGCAGGGACCCACAATCAGCTTTCCTCCATCTGACTTCAGATCTTTCTAATGATACGCGAGTTTAACATTCTCATGTTAAAAATGTAACTTTTCCTCTGTGATTTCTCCCATTGCTTTGGTGCTGAGGAAACCGTCTTCCATGATGATATAATTTTATGCTTTCTGCTAGTTTTTAAAATCATACTTTTCCATGTACTTCTTTAGTCTAAATTTAGCGGAATCTAATTTTGGTGATAGAAGGTGCGGATCCAGGATGCTCCCTCTCAAGGCTGCTATACCCACTTGTTCTGAGAACGCTCATTAACGGGTCCTTCCTTGGAAACTTGATCTCGGAGTCTCCGACCGGGCCTGTTTCCTGGGTCTTCCTCTGCTCGGTGAGCCTACCCCTCTGCTGACGCCTTCTCCTGTAAATTTCATCTGGTGGCACCGTCTTCCAGGACGGGAGCTCCTGATCCTTATTCATTTCAGAAGCTTTGATAGCCACGCACATCTGTCTTCCCTGGGTCTTCAGGCTCTTTTCTCGAGAGCTTCATTCATTTCCAAATCCTTTAAAGACATTGAAAGACTTGGCTTTGCATTAAAGACACAGATTAGTTTGGAGCAAGCCATCACAACAGCAATATTCTACCTGCTTGTCAGGGAACCCACCCCGGGCTCTGTCTCCTCCGATGTGCTCCGGGAGGCATCCAGGGCCAGGACAGCTCTCATTAATCTTGTTATTTCATGCCTTGTGTGGTTTTATTCCTAGTCCCCACCGGATGCCTTTCCTCACCGCGCCCTGACAGGTGTTCCTGGGGAAGCCAAGACTTCTCATTTTCAGATTTGCCGCGAAGCTGTTCTTTCCGCCCCGCCCATCCACGGTCTGATGGTTTTGCAGGAACTGTGGCGTGCACCTGCCACACGGCGTCCTCGGCAGCAGCGAGGGCAGCAGACGGAGCGGCAGAGTACCCTGGGCACGGACGGTCCAGAGGAGTCCTGGTGGCCCAGCCACGAACACAGCAGCCCCGAGGGGTGTGCCATCTGGGAAAGGAGACCCCAAGTCCGGCTCTGTGACCTCAGCCACTATAGGCCCGGGAAGGTCCTCCTTCCACCCTGGGACACCGAGCCGTCCATCGTGTCTGACAAGACCAGGGATCTGAAGCACGGCCCACCTCGTTGTTAAACTTCACGTTTATCTCACTTCCGCTGCCTGCTCAGCGGAAGTCTGCTTCTCTCTCTGCCCCTCCCCCGCCATCAATGTGCTCTCTCACTCGTGTTCGCTTTCTCAGATAAATAAGTAAAATCTTAAAAAATAATAAAAAACAAATATTATGGAACAGGAGATGCACTATAATCCTGAAAAATGGGGAAGGGAGTTACTCTGTAGAAGGGGGGGGAGTGTGCAGCCGCAGGATCCCAATCCTGGGGCAACCCCTGCCCGCATGAGGCCAGGACGTGTGCAGTAGACCAGCTCCCGGTGCTGATGCTGAGCATGTTTTCTCATCAATGCAAGGTCAACGGGCACAGGAAGGAAGCCGGGAGCTTGTTGCCCTGCTGCAGATGCACAACCCTGGACGTGGAAGGCGTGATATAGCTGAAAGGAGTTCCACAGCCTCAAAGCACTGACAAGGAGAGCGCGTCCTGGTGGAGGTGTAATTGAGAAGGAACGAAACAGATATTTGCAATTCATGTCAGATAAGCCACAAATAGTTTGAGGCTAGGTACATCCCTGGCAGTGTTCTTTGATCTCAGGGGCACAGGCACCCGGCTAGACACTTAGGCAGAGCTCCCTCCACCCCCAAGCAACAGGACGGGCAGAGCACCCCGGCCTCAGAATCAGGCCTGGAAGGACTTTCGTCTTTCTCTAGTTTCTGATTTTCCTTTTTTATCGTGGTAAGAGCCCTCCACGTGCCTCTCAACCGACGTAGTGCTGCCCGTGGACACGGCCGTGTGTAGCAGAGCCCAGCAGCTTGTTCGCCTCACTCAGCCCTACTCTCTGTGTCTATGGTTTGAACACAGGGGCCTCGCAGAGTGGAACCGTGTGGGACCTGTCCTTTGGTGACAGCTTATCTTCTGAGTGCCACACCCTCCGGGTCCAGGAACCCCTTCCTTCTGCGGATACAATCCACCGTGCACAGAGCATATTTCCTAGTGTGGGGGTGGGGAGCCGAGCTTCCCATCCTTACAGACACACCTGGCCCGCGGTGACCATGGCTCTGATGCTCCGTGTAGACATGGCCGCTATTAGGTAAAATCTTTATGGTCTTTTACTTTTTCCCAGATTTTACTCAAAAAAGTGGTCATGTCTTTTCTGAGATCTGCACATTCTCCATAAGCCCTGGCTTCACTAAAGCCCTAGGATGTGTGCAGGAGTGCCGGAACCTTCCGGAACTTCCTTCCTGGTTCCTGATTGTCGGGGGCCCCGGGGTGATGACTGCCCAGAGCTTGTGCTCCCTGATTCTACTTCTCGGCTGACCCCGTATGCCCTAGAGGCAGGATGCCCCTGATACGGACACAAAATAGTAGCTAAATCTTTCCTTAAGCAGGACCTGTTGACAAACGTCATAAATTATTCTTGAGGTCTCCAATTTAGGAAAAATGAATAAAAGATTTGACAGTCAGACTGTTCCCTGAGATGTATGTGCAGAGCTTTTCCCTTCTCTATTTTTTCCTTCAGAATATTTCAGAAGGGTTTTGAAAATTATATATATATAATATGACATATATATATAATTTTTTCCAAAACAATTAAAAAGTCAAATGGTTCACTGCCTTTTTCTAAACAACCCCCCTCCCTGAAGAGCACTGAGAGGCGAACAGAAGTCAGCCATGCATTCCTGCCTGGAAGGTGACATGATAGCTGGAGCCAAAGCTTCCCCCCTGAGGCTATGAGGAGCAGGCCTGACGCTCACTATGACAAGCTAACCTGTGCATGCTCTCGCTCGCCGCCTGCTGAAGCGAGGGGGCGTATTTTGGCACATCATGGGAAATGAGGAACCTCCAGGTTGGAATAAATGGTGGGCCCTGGGCTGAACCTGAGCCAAAAATGCTACCATAACAGCCTTGAACATAGATCACGTCTAATTGGAATAAACGCAGCCTTGAGATTTGCTCCCCAAAAGTGTGTGACGTGACCACCCCAAGTGAGGAATAAGGATGCAGAAGTAAGCTTCGCAGGGCTCCCACCGAGCCCTGGTGGAGAAGACCAGGAGACAGCAAGAAAAATGACTGGTTGACTCAGACACGTGCCATCTGTAAAAAAATCCATGAGTCCATAATAACCCTCCGAGAGGGAGAAGAGAACAAAAGCGGCCCTAATTTGTCTCTGTTGGAAACAAGAGTTATACCCACTCCTTCCTCTGGAAGCCACGGCTCAGCCGGAACAATGAAGCACCTCCCCACCTGCCCAGCAGAGAAAAAATCCTGCCCTTCAGAATGCAGCCAGACCATAACCACAGGCGGCTGCCGAGAAGCTCACCCTTCCCGTCCCCTGGTGAGCACCTGACGCAGGCAAGGCTCAGCCAGGGGCACTGAGGCAGGGGATGCCCGGGGGGAGCAGTGGGAGGGCAGCGTATGGAGCGGTGTGGGTTGTGTGCGCCTGTGCGGGGAGCAGTGCAGGGTGTGGGTATACACATGTCAGTGTAGTGCAGTATGGGTGTGTACACGTGCACGTGTGTGCATGTGTGGGTGTGGTTGTGGGGGGTATACATGTGTGTGCGTGTGTGGGGGTGTGTGCGTGGGTGTACAAGTGTGTATGTGGTTGTGGAGTATGCATGTGTGTGCATGTGGCTGAGGGTATGCACATGTGTGTGCATGTGTATGTATGTAGTTATGGGTGTGGGTGCGTGTGTGCATGCGGGTGTGTGGTTGTGGGTGTGTGCATGGGTGTGCAAGTGTTTATGTGGTTGTGGGATATGTGCATGTGTGTATGTGGTTGTGGGGTATGCATATGCGTGTGCATGTGGGTGTGGGTGTGTGCATGGGTGTGCACGTGTGTATGTGGTTGTGGGGTGTGTGCATGCATGTATGTGTGTGCATGTGTGTGTGCAGTGTGGGTGTGGGTGCATGTGGTTATGGGTGTGTGAGGGTGTGCACGTTATTATGTGGTTGTGGGGTATGTGCATGTGTGTATGTGGGTGTGGGTGTGCACGTGTGTCTGTGGTTGTAAGGTGTATGTGGGGGGTGTGCAAGTGTGAGTGTATGTGTGAGGGGTGTCTTCCCTGTTGCTTGTGAAGTTTTAATTTCACTGATTTTCTGTTCTTGCCTTTTCCACCTCCTTCCGTCTGCTCACTCTCCATTTATTTTGTCTGTCGTAGGTTCTTGAGTTTGGTTCTCGTAGCCCAGATTATTCACTTAAGGCTTCTCTTCTGTATGAAAAATGTCGTAGGAAGCAATGTTCGTGCTGCTCCCAGCAAATTTTCATAATTTTCATTTTCATTTGGTTTGAAATATTCTGCAGTTTCTCTGGAGTCTTCTTTGACTTATGGATTGTTTAAACGTGTGTTCCTAACTCTACATATATTTGGGGATTTTCCATCCATCGTCCTGCTATTCACGCCAAGTTTAAGTCCCCTGTCATCTGAGCACATCCTCTGTACGATTTCTATTCTCTTAAATCAGCTGAGGCGTGTTGTATGGCCCAGAACGTGGTCTGCGGCCTGGAATGCACAGCAAGTTCTGCTGCTGCGGGGAGAGCTCCACAGGTGTCCATCAGACCCAGGTGACCACTACTGTTCTGCGGGTCATCTGCACTGAATGCACCTTGCTCTGCCTGGTGCATCACCTACTGACAAAGGGAATTGAGTCTCCAACTGCAGGTGTAGGTGTGTGTGCCTCTCCACGCAGTTCTATTGCCTTCTGTGTTTTGGCGTACTTTTCACAGGTGCATATGTGTTTAGTGTTAATCTGGCTCCTGGGAGAATCAGCCCTTTTATTGTTATGGTGCTCTTCATCCCTGAACCTCCTTCATGTTCTGAAGTCAATATTGCCTGAAATTAATACAGTTCCTCCAGCTTTTTTTTTTTTTATTAGTCTCTGATTAGCAGCATGGCAGTTCTTTCTCCATGCCTTTCTTTAAATCTACCTAAATATCTACATTTAATATGGGTTTCTTAAAGACAACATACAGCTGGGTTCTGGCAATTCGCTCTGTGAGTCTGTCTTTAAATTATCTCAGTCAAAGTGATTAGTGACATGGTTGCACGGATGTCTACTATCTTTGTGGCAGTCTTCTTTTCATATTATTTGCTTATTTGCTCTTTTTCCCCCTCTTTTGGTGGTTTCTGTGGTTTTGATTGAGCATTTATATGACTGGGTATTATATTTTCTCAGCACATATACTTTTTAGAATTTTATTTTATTTATTTATTTTTTATTTGACAGAGAGAGAGATCACAAGTAGGCAGAGAAGCAGGCAGAGAGAGAGGAAGGGAAGCAGGCTCCCTGCAGAGCAGAGAGCCTGACACAGGGCTTGATCCCAGGACCCTGGGATCATGACCTGAGCTGAAGGCAGAAGCCTTAACCCACTGAGCCACCCAGGTGCCCCACTTTTTAGAATTTTAGTTGCTGCCTTAGAAATTACACTGTATAGTTTTAACTAATCCTAGCTCACCTTCAAAGTGATACCTACCACTCCATATGCACAGAGGTGCTGCCTGTCCCCAAATTGTCCCTTTGCCTTGCTATCATTTCCTTCACTTAGTCACCCTACACTTCATTCCTATTCATTTGGAAAACAATTGTGCTTCAGATAAACTAAGGGCAAGACCAATAAAAGCTGTGTCCCTCCTTCAAGCGCACCCTGTCCAGCAGCCGTCCCGTCACCACGAGGGGATGTCTGATCTACGTCACTTTCCTTCTACCTGGAACATCCCTCCTAACAGAACATTCTGCTGTGACATGGCTGCTGGCAATGAGTTCCCTCAGCTGTGTCTTAGAAATTACTTACTTCTCCTTCCTGCTATGGAATTCTTTGTTCTTGATATTCCAGGTCCACACACATCACACATCTGACGCTGCCCAGCAGTTCTGCCTCTTCCTTTTTTCATCTTTTTCTCTGTGTTTCAGCTCAGTGATCTCTCCTTGATGTATCTGTCAGGGTTCTCCAGAGAAGGTGAACTAACAGGATGTTGGCAGCAAGAGAGAGATTTTAAGGAACTGGCTCATGTGATGGTGGGGCCACCAGAGTGTGCAGAGCGGGTCAGCGAGCTGGAACCTCAGGCAGGACTTCTTCTGTGGGAACCTCAGTCTGTACTCTGAGCACCTTCACCTGACCAGACAAGGCCCACCCACACTGCAGATGGTTAGTTGCTTTACTCGAGGTCAGAGTGCATGATGTATGTGTTAACCACCTCTAAAACATACCTTCATAGCAACATTCGTTTGACAAAAAAACTGGGCCTCATAGCCTAGCCCACTGACATGAAGGTACCCCTCACCATGTGACACTTGTACACATCTCCTTAATATCCAACTTAGACTACTTGGACACTTAGCCCTTGAGTAGGGGGTCAAGGCTGGATGTTATCATCAGTCAGAGCTTCATGGGGCTGGAATGAATGTATACCTGGAGTAGAAAACAGGGATGGTAGCAGAGGGCAAGAAGTTGGGGCCAATGGAGACCAACTCCTGGGTGACCCACCGAGATTAAAGTCACCCCTCTTAGCAGGGAAAGGCCGAGGACAATTCCCAAGCAAGAAAGTGACCTGGGGCACCTGGGTGGCTCAGTGGGTTGAGCCTCTGCCTTCGGCTCGGGTCATGATCTCAGGGTCCTAGGATCGAGTCCCGCATCAGGCTCTCTGCTCAGCGGGGAGCCTGCTTCCCTCTCTCTCTCTCTGCCTGCCTCTCTGCCTACTTGTGATCTCTCTCTGTCAAATAAATAAATAAATAAATAAATAAATAAATAAATAAATAAATGTGACCTAAGGTGTTTTAAGAGCATAATCAGTCGTGTGCTCACAAAAGCTTAACAATCACCTCTTGGGAAAAAACACAGCAATAAAGGAATGCGCGTCGTGTGCCCTTACAGAGTCTGTCCACCACAGAGAGGTAATCGACGCAGAAATAACCCTGAGAAGACAGTAAGACGTAACAAAATCACTAGAAGTAATGAAGTCTGAGTGTCTGTTGACTTTGCTGTTTTTTCCAGCTTGATTGAGGTGTGTTTGACAAAATTGTCATGTATGTAAAGTGTGCACTGTGACAATTTAATAGACGCACATATGGAAATAATTAATTAACACATCCCCTCTCATAGTTACCTTTTCTTTTCTTTCCAAGCAAACGTCTCAGATGGAGTCTGTTCGCCATTTCCAGTATGTGGCGAGTGCGGCTGGCCATGGCCGCCGGCTGCAGGGTCGCTCCCTACGCTTACCTTGTGACTGGGTCAGTTTCCTTGGCCCGCACCCTCCTAACGTCCCCATGCCCATCCAACCACAATTACACTCTGCTTCTGTGAGCTCCGCCATCGTACTTAGAGTTCACCTGAGTGACACCACGCAGGGTTTACCCTTCTCTGTCTGACTTCTTGCACTCAGGGCAACACCCCAAGGTTCATCCACGAAGGTGCGAATGGCACTAGTTCCTTCTTCTTATGGACAAACACATCCCATCATACGTGTATCTTCTACCACATTTACTCTGCAGATCACATTTCCTTACCTAGCCCTCCGTCCACGGACACTTGGGCTGTTTCCCTAACTTGGCAATTGTGGAGGACGCTACAACAAACACGGGGGGGGGGCATTACACACAAAATCAATTCAAAATGGATTAAAGACTTGACTGTGAAACCTGAAACCAAAAAACTCCTAGAAGAACATATCAGGAAAAATTCCTTGCCATCGGTCTTGGCCATGATTTCTTGGCTCCGACACCAAAAGCAAAGGCAGCAAAAGCAAAAATAAACAAGTGGGACAACATCACATGGAAAAGCTGCTGCACAGCGGAGGGAACAGAGCATAAAGGCAGCCTGTGGAAGGGAGAGAATATTTGCAAACTGTACAACTAATAAGGGGACAATATCCAGAATATATAAGGAAATTATATAATTCAATAGCAAACAAACAAACCAAAAAACCCACTTAAAAATGGGCAAAGTACCTAAAAAGACATTTCTTCCAAAGAAGACATCCAGACAGCCAACAGACTCATGAAAAGACGCTCATCGTCAGGGAAATGCCAATCAAAACGTATAGTCCAACATCTCCTCATACCTGTCAGAACGGCTAGTCTCTAAGAAGTCACAAGACTCGTGCTGGCAAAAATGTGGAGAAAGGGGACGCCTTGTGCACTGTTGGTGGGAATGCACGCTGGTGCAGCCACCGTGGCAAACGGTATGAAGGGTCCTCCAAAAGTTGGCGATGGAATAATCACATGACCCAGCGATCCCGCTCTCGTCCTGTGAGGTACAGAGCACTGAGCACTGCTTTGCTAGGAGAAATCAGGATTTCCTGTTTGCAGGTTGAGTAGACAGACCCTTCTAAACCAAGTTTTAGATGCATAAGAAAAGTCTTCCCTTCCCACCAATTAACATTGGAAAGAAAGTCAAGCCATTCATTCCAGAGGAGTTTGCTCAATGATTTCCAAGTTTTGGCCCTTGAGACAAGTGCCAACCTCCTGAAGGAAGGGGAGCCATAGGAACTCCTTGTGGCGAGACCCAGCATCACCCCCAGCCCTACTTCTGCGTGCTGGAGAGGGGCAGGGATGTGGGTAGGAAGGACAGACAGAGGACACAGAGGCTGGTGCAAACACCTCTCTCCTGACACAGGAAACCCAAAAGCTCTCCGAGCCCAACATCCCATTTTCCAGATGGGAACACCAGGTCTGATGCTGGAGGGGACTCCCCCGAGGTCACACAGCAAGATGACGGGGAGTCGAGGCCAGAATTCCTTCCTGAGCGTGGTCATGTTCTGAGGCTCACTGTGGCCAAGGCAGTAAGAGTTCCCCACGGTGCAAAGAGACCAGGCGTGCGAGGCTTTGGGGAGCCGGAGGGGTGAGTGGGGTGCACGGGAGGGCCTGCTCCGTGTAAGCGTGTGGACCAATACTTCGGGTCACCTCCCACCTCAAGCTGGCTTTAAGTCCTGAGCCCTCTCCAGACCGTCCAGTTATAAAATTTCATGGGTCAATGGCATCGTCCTCCGTGGTCACCAGCTTGCTGCTCTTTTAGGGGAGACTGGGGAAATCTGGTTCAAAGGGCACCACTGCCACCATGACGATTTATCATTGGGAAATAGTGATGCCAAGCATTACGGGGGGCGGGGGGATCTTGTTCCCAGATGCCACAGGCCTGGCTCCTGGACCATGAGCTGACTCCAGCTGCAGCCCTTGCCCTGGTGACCACTAGCTCTTGGCGAGGGACTCGGATCTTCTATGTCCCTTACATCACTCCTTTAGGGACTCTTTCAAAATATCTGTAGACTTGTAGGGTGTACACATAGCACACAAGTCCCTGTGGGCTGGACTGTGTCCCCTCCCAAACCCCAGGACCTCAGAACAGCTCTGTACTTGGAGAAGGGTCTTAAAGAGGTGATTGAGATGAAGCGTGGTCCCTACGGTGGGCTTTACTCCAGTGTGACTGGGGTCCTCATCGGAAGAGGGCATAAGGACGTAGACACACATGCAGGGTCGACCCTGTGAGGACCCGGGGAGGAGACGGCCATCTGCACGCCCTGGAGAGGCCTGGGGAGGGACCGGCCCTGCCTCAGGTGGATCAGGGATGTCCAGCCTCCAGAGCGTGCGGAGTGACTGTGTGTTGTTTAAGCCGCGCATGCGTGGGGCTTTGTCGTGGACGCCCAAGCTGACAGGGGCAGAGGTCACCTCGTTGGAGCCGCCTGGGAACTCGGGGAGGGGGTGGGACAAACCCGCTTGACAGGACGGCGACACGGGGTAGACTCCTAGGGCAGACAGCAGACCATCACAGCGTGGTGACCTCTGCGTATTTTTGGCCGTTTGGCTTCCTGGGCGTGACTGTGCGGGCTCAAAGGGAGCCGGTGAAGGACTCAGAACAGCTTTCAAACCTCAATTTGGAGCACAAATAGCTGATTTATGTAATTAGGCCATATGCACTCACACGGAATGCTGTCAAGTGGCTTTTTCTTAAGCCAGATTGGTACCACCGGGTTCTGACAAATGTAAAAACAAGTTCTCAAGTCACAGGTAATTACGGGGAGCACGTGACGTTGTCCCTTGGCAACCCAGACTCCCCGGGTCCACTGGCTTCCCTCCTACTCTGCAGAGGAGGCGGCGGTGGTGTGGGGGGGCTCTCAAAATGGTGTGCGGGAGACGTCTGGGTTAAGTTCAAGGGGAGCCGTGAAGGGCGGATCCCAGGTGAGGCACAAATAAGGCGGGAACTGATCAAGACGCAGTTTTCGCTGTGGCTTTCCTCTCCTTCACATTCCCGAGGCGCCCTGTGAGCAGATATAATAGCGGTGAGCAACTTCTTATCTACAAAGAGCTCGGATCAGTCAAAAAAACACGAAGCCCAGATTATTGTCAAGGATGCAGAGAGTCATGTCCCAAGAGAAGACAAGTGACTAGGACAACTCAGAGGAAAATCCAGCCAAGAAATGAAAATTAAGACCCCGACAAGACGCCTTCTTGTCACCTGAACTTGAGGCAGTAAAAGCTGATCTTGTCTTAGCTTCGCCCCTGCAGATACCACGCTGAATGGCCCCTTCGAAGTACAGAAAAGAACACACGCACAGCGCACAGAAGGAAGAAAAGGTGTGCCTAGGCGAGTGGGTGACCAGAGGCAGGGAGTCAGGTGTGTGTGGATGTGGGAACAGAGCAAGGGAAGTCACAGGCAGGAGCCGCTGGAGGTCCGCCCAAGGACGCTGAGCTCAAGGTCCACGAACTAAGGTCAAGATCAGTATTCGAGGACAAGTTTGGTGCACTGAGGTCAAGTTCAGTGCACTAAAGTCAAAGTTGGCAGACTGACCTCAAGGTCAGCACAAATAATGAGGCCGGGCATGGGGGGCAGAGACACCCAGCCCCAGCCCCAGTGCCACCTCCGGTGTGCCGTCAGGCCCTCAACGTCCCCCTTCCTGCCACCCGGTCACTCTGGCAGGACGGGCCTGCACAAGCCACTCATGGAGAGGCAGAACCCAGAGGGCTCCGCCCCAAAGAGTGGACTGGCAGGAGCTCCAGGGCTTCTGGGAGGTGGGCCCACACCATCAGGGCCCGAAAGAGGCCACTCCGAGCCCAGGAGGCAACCCAGGGAGAGCCCAGAGCACGAGGGCAAAGCCGAGAGAGCCCACCCACGTCCACCTCGGAAGAAAGTCGACAGCTCCGCCCAGAAGGGCTCTTTGCAGAGTCTCTGAGTTTGGGTTTTCAGAGCTATTCAAGAAGACGGAGCAAACATAAAACCCAGATACCACAAAAAAGGGACACTCGGAGAGCGAGGGTGGCCTTTCAGAAACCATACTGACTAATGGTACTAACCTTTCGGGTAAAAATGGGGCCGAGAGCCAGCACAGAAAGCAGCTGAGGCTGAAGCCAGACAGAACGTCAGAGCAGGACGGCTGCGGCTGGACGGGAGGGGTTTCGGGTCCGCCCCTGAAGTAACACGGAGAAGCTGCAGTCCAGGAGGCCACCAGGAGGTGACGGCGCTGATGGCAACGGACCCACGGGGCTTTCACGGAAAACCAGCAGGTCGCCCCCAGAGGGAACAGAACCCAGCAGGGTCCGAGGGGTCGCCAGAAATTCCAGACTCCCAGGCTGGCCCAGCCTGAGCTGTGCACCCAGGCAGGAGCCACGCCAAGAGCCTGCCAGACGCACAGAAGCTTCCAGAAGCATCTGGGTTTGCACCTTTCTTGGAAGTTACTTAAAAATATGCTGCAGTAACAGAAGAAAAGCCAAGAAGAGAAAGCAAGAACCCAAGGTTCTGGGCTGTCCCTGGCGGTGTCCCCACGCGTCCTAGGCCCCCTCTCCCAGTTCCTGGGGCGGGTGGGGCAGGCAGGCTCTTGGGATGTGTGCATGGCAAGTGCAGAAAGCACACCGCTCTGCTTCCAACATGAGCCAATTCTCCAGGAGTGACGTCCGGACCACAGCAGTCAGCGGGGCCGCAGTAACGGCCCCAGAGAAGAGCTCGATCCCAGACCTTCAGTCCTCACTCCTGGAGGTGGACACCCGAGGTCCAGACCAGACAGGGCTGCTCTCCCAAGGCCTCTTCCAGCCCCGTCTCCTCCTGTGTCCTCACGTGGCTGTCCTCTGTGCAGGTCTGTGTCCTGATGCCCCCATGAGGACACCCGTCCTGTGGGAGGACAGCCCACCCCAGCGACCTCATTTTATCACAGTCACTGACCCCATTTCCAAACACAGTCACACTCTGAGGTCTGGGGACCTGGGGCTTCCACATACAAGTCCTTGGGGGCACAGTTGAGCCCTAACATGTTCCCGAGTATCGCCACTGGAAAGAACAGAGTATACAGCGAGGACTGCAGCCTGGCCTGATTTTGCACAACCCAGTGGAGGGCGAGGAGAGGGAGCCCACCTGGCCACCAGACACCCGCAAGGCCTGTATTTTAAAGCACTTGGTGCCACATTTGTGATGCTTGGTCCCTTCACATGGTTTGGAATTTGGGTTTTCAGGCACAGGTCGCGAGGGCGGGGGTTGTTCTCTGGCTCTCCTTCTGCCCTCGGCCCCTCCACCAGCCCAAGTGGGGATCTAGTTGTTCTGGCCTCCAGCCGGTCCCTCCATCCCCATGGCCCACAACTTCTGGTAATAACATGGCCCCAGGGGGCAGGCGGTGCCACGTCCCAGACACAGGCCCCGGGAGCTTGGCGCAGCCCCTTCTGACCCACGATCAGAGGGAGGCTGAGCCCCAGCCAGCGCTTCTCCTGCCGGACTGGACCCCGGGGACCCATGGATTCAGCAGCCACTAGAAGCCCCTCCGTCCTCTCCTCTTGTCGACAGAGATACAACGTGCTGTGCTTCGGTTCTTCTTCCTCTCGCCTGCTTCTCTCTGCCACAGGAACAGAGAGCATTTTAAAGTGCACATCTGCTTGACCACGTTGATCTACAAGGACGTGCTTCCTGGCTTTTAAATGTCATGACCTATTAGAAATAATGCACGCAGCACTCAGCTCATCACAGAAAAGGCTGTCATGTTACCAACCAACACCCTGCAAAGGGGACAGAAGAGCAGAGCTGAGTCCAGAGACGCGGGGGAGGAGGAAGGCAAAGGACATGCCGGGCAGGTGTAGCCGTCAAGATCGGATTGCTAGCATGATTCTAAACTCCGCTATTTCTACCAAAATCCGGGAGCAGCAAGGACAGGGCAGCGGTAGGAGATGGAGTGATCCAAGTCCTAACCTTAGGTCGGTGGCGTTGGTGTCCTGTGACTCAGTATGACCAGCTGGCGGACAGAACCACAGGACAGCCTGGCAGCGGGGTCTCCGCAGAGCGGGGTCATTCATGCTTTTCTGCAATTCGTCTTTCCTCACTCCTATGCTCATGCACACACCCACCCGTGCACACACACACACACACCTGCCCACACACGCACATACCCGCCCACACATGCTCACACACATGCACGTTCGCGTGCACACATGGGCACACTCACCCTTGCACGCTTACACGCACATGCAAACCCACCCATGCGCATTCACATGCACACACCTACATATGGTCACATGCGTGCTCACTTGCACACTCACACTCATGCACACACTTGTGCACTTACTCATGTGCAAGCACACACGTGCACATACATGTGTATTCCTACGCCTGTCACACCATCAGCCGCACACTCTCATACACACACACTTGTGCACACACTCACCCATGCACATGCTCATGCACACACATTCACACACACACACACTCGCACTCAGGAACCCACAGGCTTCCACATACACACACGCACTCACACGCCGGTGCTGATGTTCAACACGCGATTACCCTGAGAAGAGTCCTCCTCGCCTGTCTGGAGGAGGAACTTGGAATTTCCCTTGCAGCAGCCAGTGCCGTATGGAAAAGGGCTTTGCCAGGACTGTAAGCTCTGATGGGCCATCCCACCTGGGGGAGTCTAGTCGAGGGGACCGTGAACGTGCAGGGAAAGTCTCCTGCAGGAAGAAGTTCTCACAAGTGTGGGTTGCAATAAAATTCAACGACGTCAATGCCCAACAGTCGGGTGTGCAAAGGCACAGAGGCACACCAGCCACACATACCATGCCGTCGATAAAGCTCTGCTTTAGAGCAGGCTCTAATATGCGAGAATTCTACACCTGACATAAAATTTTAAAAAGCAGGAAACACACAACACTGGTTAACTGTGGTTATCTCTTGGTAGAAGTATTATTGACAATTTAAATGTTATTCCTTAGACTTTTTCCCTTTATTTTCTATTCTTATAACTGGTAGGATACGTACCTTCTGTCCCGTGCTCATCCAGACCTAGTCCCGAGATGTCCTGGGAACCCCTGAGAACCTCAGGGTCCGTTGGCACAGAGCCCGCTGTCCTCTTCTCCTGCATGTGGACATGTTCCAGTCACCCTGGCCCCGGGCACTGCCTGTCCCTGTTGCCTTTGGCTTAGGACTCACACTTACCAGTCACTGAGTCACCAGCAGGCAGCCTAATGGCTGCTCTCCTGAGGTCAGTAACCATGTCTTTTTTTTTTTTTTTAAGATTTTATTTATTTATTTATTTGACAGACAAATCACAAGTAGGCAGAGAGGCAGGCAGAGAGAGAGGGGGAAGCAGGCTCCCCGCTGAGCAGAGAGCCCGATGCGGGGCTCGATCCCAGGACCCTGAGATCATGACCTGAGCCAAAAGCAGAGGCTTAACCCACTGAGCCACCAGGTGCCCCAGTGACCACGTCTTATTTACCTTGGCAGCTCCCACCATCCTAGAAGGTCTCTGCGATGTTAATGAAGGTCCATACACGTTCACACAGTCTGATTTGATTTAAGGAAGTTCTGTATTTACTACCAATCAAGAAAACGCAGATCAAACTCTCGGAGCTCTGCAGGTGAATTTCCGGGAAGCCATGGAAGGGAAATCATTCACGGCGTCTTGGGCAGCGGCCATCACCAACCACACACACTGGGGCTGCCCAGATGTCCGCCCGCACAGCGAGGTCGGAGTGGGGAGCAGAGCCGCGGCGGATGCAGGGAGAACTTTGGCGGCCGACTGCACTCTGCCTGGGTGACCACACTAGGATCTGTCGAGGAAGGAGCCAGCCAGCGTGGGGGACGGCAGGGGGGATGGAGGTTGGCTGGAGGACAGACAGCGCCAGGGGACAGCGCTCAAGCACCCTGCAAGGAGACCGAAACAGTGCCCTGGGGAGGGGATTGACCCTGGAACCCCTCTGCAGCTGGGTGGGCGGGTGAGAGACTTAATGAGGACCGTCTTGGGCTTTCACTGCTTCCAGCAGCCAGGTTTTCCTGCCATGATGTGGAAGAAGATTCTAGAACACAAACTCTGTGAGAGCAGAAGTATCTGTTTGCTTCACCAGTTTATGCCCCTAGGATGGGCGACACAGGCACACAATAAAGGTTTGTTGAATGAATAACCAACCATTGGAATGACAGGGCGGTCAGCTCCCTCCGGTGCCATGGAACAGGTCTCATCTTCTCCTGAGGCCCAGTCAGGGGCTGCTCCAGCTCTGGACGTGGCTGTGGGACAAGGGACCCTGCTGCCCTCGAGTTTGGGGTCCCACAGGGAACAGGCACAGAAGCCCCTGCCTGGGGGCAGCTGTCTTGCCCAGAGGACCAGGAACAGTTCACTGGGGAGTGTGGATCTCCTGTTCTCCGTTGCTGCTTTCCAAGATCTTGGAGAGAATGGGGTAACCTCTGCCCTAGCCTGAAGGACCCTGAAGAGCAGTCGGGAGCTCAGTCACACTGGGCTGTGCAGACGAGGTGACCCCGGGATTCGGGGCTGGGGCATGGGATGTGTAACCGAACTCACCCAGCACCCCCACTCCATGAGGGGTGCGGAGTTTGCTCCGGGCACTCTGGTGGCCAGCCCCGACGTGGGATGTGAGCAGGCTCCTGGAGCAGGGGCCCAGGGCCACCCTCGCACCTCCCACAGGGCCGACCGTGCGGCAGGGGTCAGCACAGGACAGCCCCTGCCCCAACTCCAGCACCGCGTTCTTACACAGCCTGTAAATGAAGAGTGTTTCTATTCAGACAGTTGAAGAAAGTCCAAAGAGAAGACCGTTCCCAGTGCGTGAACATTCCATGGGATTCGGATTTCTGTGAATGTGAACCAAGTTTTACTGGCGCAGAGACGCTGGGGCCTTCACGTCCTCTGCCGACTTCCGGCGGGGCGGGGTGGGAAGGTGCGACAGGAGCCGTATGGTGCACTTGCTCTCCAGCCCTTAACAGGGGTGTACAGACCCTGGCCACGGCAGGGAGCGAGGGGCGCACGGTAGGACCCACAGTGAGGGCTGCATGCCCTCACCGCCCCCCCCCCCCCCCCCCCCGTCTCAGCGGCGAGAGCTTAGGTCTAAGAACAGGTTGCGGGGCAGGGGGGCGGCTCTGTCTGCCTCTGTCCCCCAGGGCCCTTCAAAGGATCCGAGGGATCCGTCACTACCTGCCAGAAAGTAGGAAATCACGGGCCGCACAGCAATTAACCTTCCCTGCAAGGGAAGCCTCCTCCCTCTCTGGGGCTTGTCCGGTACCACTCACTCTGCGCTCGATAAATGCACATGTAATTGGATGTATGGGCCATCCACGCAGACCAGGAGCTGGCACGCGGGGTCAGAAGGCCGCTGAGGCAGGAAGGACCGGGCCGGGGAGCGGCCCGTGGAAGCTGGAAGGACTGTCCCCAAGCTGGCCCAGGATGCAGGTCAGTGTGGGGGAGGGGAGGCTGGTGGGCAGCCCTGCGCAGGTGGGAGGGAAGGAATTAGCCCATCTGGCCTGTGTCGGCGGCGTGGGGGCCGGGGGCATGTCCCTGGCGAGTACCGTCTGGGAATGGATTTGAGGCCAAATAGGTCAAATGTGCCAGCCCCCAAAACGGGAGGAGGCGGAGCCACGCTGGGGCCTCCGCAGTGTGGAGGGGGGAGGGGCACGCTGGGCGTCTGTGTCAGAAGCAGAGCCCCGGGATCAGCCCCAGCCTGGGCCTCAGTGTGCACAGAGGAAACGAGGTTCCCTGTGATCCTGAGTGCCCTGCAGAGATGGGCAGCCCCCCGCCTCCTTGGTCTGGACGTCTGCCCTGAGCAGTGCCTGAAGTTGGGGTGAGCGCCTGCCCCCCACCCCAGACACGATAACCTGGCCCATGAGCCCCTTCCATCTGCAAGGAGGACCTCATCTTCACCACGTGAGCCAGTCAGGAGCATGGCAGAGAGGCCTCAGGTCAAGGCCAGCTTCGGGGAGCCCTGGGTGCCCCCGTCTGGCACATGCCCATTCCGTCGGGGGATCTCACTGGAGGCCAGTGAAAGTCAGGTGTCTCAATGTCGCAGTCCAAGACCCTATATTTGAAGACTTGATCTTTGCAGCCCTGAGTAACTCGATTCAATTGAATTGATTCGATTGAATTGTCAAATCTGATTTTTCGTATTATCACCTTTCTTTCCTGTTTCTTCAAGGACACAAGGCAGAATATTTATGGCCCGTGCTAGATTTTAGCAAAACCCCAGCTGCATGCACAACGTCCATCGACCAGTTCTGCTGGATATTGTGACGTTTATCAGCACTGACATTTCATCAGTCGGACGCCTGGGGCAATTTTCTCCTCATTTGCGTGATGAGATTTCTTTTTAAATTCCAAATTACAGCACAGAAATGGGGATGTGTATTTGAAGGAGATGCAGTTTCCCTTTCCAGAATTTATGTAGACTGTTTCATAATGCATTTTAAACTCAAATTTGAGAAGTAATTTCTGTGCCAGCAACTACCCTGCAGAGACACCAAAATTGGCGATCGGCAGAAAAAGAAAGAAAAAATGTAACTTTATCCGTTAGAAAAAAAAAATGGGAATGATAAAATTGTCGTTCTTTTTCAAAAATCAGCCCATGTAAATTTTTAAAAAATAAAAAGTCTGGGGCGCCTGGGTGGCTCAGGGGGTTAAGCCTCTCCCTTCAGCTCAGGTCATGATCTCAGGGTCCTGGGATCGAGCCCCGCATCGGGCTCTCTGCTCAGCGGGGAGCCTGCTTCCTCCTCTCTCTCTGCCTGCCTCTCTGCCTACTTGCAGTCTCTCTCTCTGTGTCCAATAAATAAATAAAAACATTTTAAAAATTAATGAATAAATAAGTCATACTTGTGTGGTGGACTGAAATACATGGGAAGGAGGAAGAAGGTAAGTCACCTGTAACCCAACTGGCCAGAGAGGAGGGCCCTAATGTTTCCTGTATTGTGTGCAAGAACCACACTTACTAACTGCACAATACTGCTCTCATAGCCGTTTCCACAGCGTCCCGGCCTCGAAGGTGTGAACATGGCAATGTCCTTCTGTCATCCGTCCCCGTAACGTGTGTCATGCCCCATGTCGGGTTCTCGTGCGTCTCGTATTGGGTCCAACCTTCTGTCCCTGGAGCGCTCTCTGCTCCAGGACCTACGTTCCGTCGTCATTGCGGGAAGTCCTGCTTCCATCCGGCGTCCAGCCCCCATTTCTCTTCCTGCAGTTCCTCACACACGTCGCTGGGGCCGTCCTGCTGTACTTAACAGCGTTCCTGAGCAGGTGCTCCGCACCGTTCCCGCGGTTCGTGACCCCGGCACGCAGGCCACTCCACACAGCATACAGTCAGGGGCTCTCACCACTGCCTACAGGCCCCACCACGACCGTCATCCTAAAATTGTGACCGTCTGGAGCGTCGCCGCTGATATTATACTGGGAACCCCACAGAACCACTAGGAGTTTGCCCCCCGACGCCCCACACTCCACAAGGAGCTCACAAGAGGAATGGCTGTCCCAGGCTCGGCCGCACCGCCTATCCAGACACTTTCTTCTCTGAATTCCAAGCCTTCGTTTTATAAACTTAGGTTAAAAACACATATCATGGCGGGGGGGTTGGGGGGCACCTGGGTGGCTCAGTGGGTTAAGCCTCTGCCTTCAGCTCAGGTCATTATCTCGGGTCCTGGGATCGAGCCCCGCATTGGGCTCCCTGCTCCCCAGGAGACTGTGTCTCCCTCTCTCTGCCGCTCCCCCCACCCATGCTCTCTCACACACCCCATGACATCCACTGGGTAACCCGCCTTGGAGAGCACGGGATGGTATCCCCACCCACAGTGGGGCCGCAAGTCACAGTCACAGCCGCTTCGCCTGCGAAAGGGAAACTCTGCTCCCACTGAAGCGCCTCCGCCTCTTCCTACTCCTCCAGGGCCTGGACAGCTTCCTGCGTGTTTAGGCTTTTCGGGTCACAGTCACCGTCTCCCATGGCCAAACACCACAACCTGGGGTCCACGGCTAGTTCCAGGCTGGCTCTCGTGTCTCGTAAGCCTTCGATACTTGGAAAGCTTTGATCGTTCATTTTTCCTTGCTTTATGGCACAAAAATGTGTTCCAGGCCGACCTCTGCCTTCGGGCTTCTGTCAGAGAGAGGCCCCGGGGGCTGCCTCCTGGTGACATCCCAGCAGACAGAGGGGCCAGCATCGCTTCTGCCGGAAGCGCAGTTTTAGACCGGTACTTCCGATCCAGTTCTAACGGGGCCATGTCCCTCCTAAACATTTCACTCTGGTTGTTATTCTTTCCTGATATTATTCTTTTTTTAAAAATCTCAATTTGTAAAACAACAACAACAACAAAGGGGTCAGTATATATAAAGTGGGAGGAGGAAACAGAGGCACAGACTCCAATATTCTCACCAACCGAAGAGCAGTGCTCACATCTGAGCGCCGTCTGCAGCCCTCCTTCTTCCGTGCAGGGGTCCCTCCAGGACCGGGGAGTGGCCCCAGCTGTGCTGCAGTCACACGAGGCCCTGAGGCTGTGCTAGGGTTTCTCCGGGTGTCGCCATGAGCACTTTGCCGACACCCTATTAGCTAATCCATGTGGGTTCTCGGTAGACGGTGGCTTGGGGCCACCAGCCTGTTCTCAGTGGTGGCCATCAGCACCCGGAGCAGATTCGAGCATCTTAGGACACGATGTGTCCCATCAGTGCCACTCACTCATCTGGAGGGCCTCCCACCCAGCTGCGCTATGGGTGTCCTAGGTGTTTGCTGGGCAAGTCGACTCTGATGTTGTTACCAACCCACACACCTCAGCAGACTTAACTGAATTCTAAACCTGCTGTCCTGACAGAAATCTCTTATTTACATCTGTCCTGGTCTATCTCCAAGCTGCAAGCTCTCCTGGTTTTTTGAAAACGCAGCACTCCATCAGACTCGGAATGATCCGACTGTTAGGGTCACAAGGTTCTAGCCCCTTCCTTTTCTCCCCTCCCCGCCCCTCAAATGCCTGCCGTCTTACTAGCAGCAAAATGCTGGGCTTCAGCCTGGACTCCTCCCTCTCTCTGGTGTCCCCCGTCTCTCTGTCAGCACCCACCTTAGACAGGACTGGCTGCGTGGTTTATGGGGTCCCCACAGTCATACATCCGAAGACCTATAGGGTTATATCAGGAGCACATTGTGCCTCGGCACAGAAGCCCCCCAGAGATACGAGAGCTGGGTTCTGCACAGAGAAGCGGAGTGGGGATCCCCAACTGGAAGGGCAGGCGCAGACAGCTCTTGGAGGCCCAAGGACGGGCCCCGCCCATCAGGCGGGAGGTGACCCGTGAGCACACAGCTGCCCCAGGAGCAGGTCACCCCGGGCATGAGCTCCGGCGGCTCTGTGGCCCGCGCCCTGGACGTGCGGGCTCCCAGCCCAGCCTTCCGTGTCGGGAGCCTCAGACATGCTGTTTCCAGGAAATACCCAGGCCTTGGCTGGCGGAGGAGCCCTGACCCGCGGTCTCGACCCCACCCTTGCTTACGCCACAGATCTGCTTAGCAACTTGGCGTCTGAAACTCCATCGCCTTTTCTAACTCTCATTCAACATCTGGCCAAGAAGAGAAGAAGAAAAATCCCTACGTGTCCACATTCTTCAGCATGGGGTTTCCTTGGGGCCCAACCCAGGGAACGGATTAGGAAGGTCGGCAAACCCTGACACGCACGGACTGTCCCTGCTACGACTATTTCTCTAACGTGCGCGTCACAGACGGCTCTAGTTTGCCTGTCGCTCCGACAAACCGCGGAGGAGGAAGCAGGCCCTGAGCCAAGCTGATCGCAATCACGTCACTTCTTAAAATATTTCACTCTGACCGACACACTGGCTCGGTGGGTCTGCACAAGCGCTCTGGCCGCGGCGCGGCGACAGGATCGTACGGACAGTCTAGCTGCATCTCTCCACGTGGTGTTCTAGGGGCTCCTGTGCAGAACACGACCCACGTCGTCCGTCAGGTCCTACAATGCACCTCGACTCCCAGCAACACCCCCTGAAAACCCTCAGTCCTCCCGCGTCTGCGGGCCCACGTTTACTTTGAAATGTCATAAGCCCCAAACACGGCGTTGACTGTTTTGCCTCCAGTATTAAATTGACCCCCAAAAAAAGGAAAATCAGCTTTCCTATTTGTCAACACACTTACGGCTCTTGGGTCACAACATTCGATGACCATCTTCCTTCCTGTTGAGAGAGTCCCTACCCGCTGCCTGTTCCTTCCAGCCGGAAGCTCCTCCATCAGTCCTCGTGCCGCGGGCCTGCCACACATAGGGTTACGCTGCTATGTTCCCAGTCCTCAAAGCCCCTGCCGTGGAACCCCCGTCTTCCTGCACTTGGAGGACGCTCGTGATTCTGGTGAGAAATGGGCTCTGTTTATCATTCCTCCCTCTGTCATGGGCCTCCCTTCTCTGGCTCATCTCAGTGTTTTGCTCTCCCAGCTTTAGTTTTTGGGTTTGTACTTGGTACTCGGGGAGTGGGAGGTATGTCTCTGACCTGGGGTTTGGGGTGTTGCTCCAGTTGTGGGTTGTATTTGATAAAACTTGTCAAGCTTCTACCAGATATATACGTGCTATGTTTTCTCCCTCTTCTACCCCCGGGGCCCCACTGCATGCACGCTGGGCGGGTCGCTGGCGCTCGGTGCGTCTCCACAGGCTCCCATTCGGACAGTTTCCACCGACTTCCACAAAGGTCGCCGACCCTCCTTCCTCCTGCTGCATCCAAGCCTCTGCGGAGCCTGCCTGCGCATTTCCGGCTTGAACTGCCATGTGTTTGAGCCCCAGGCCTTCTGCAGGGTTCTCCTCCAAAGCTCACCTGAGATCCCCGTTTGCTCATTATGTCCCGTGTCCCACGGACTCCCAGCACAGGCATCAGAGGCTTCCAGAGTCCCGAGAGCCATGCCGACGCCCACGCCCTCCGTGAGCCCGTGTGCAGAGACTCTGTTTCCTGGATGGTGGGCTGCGGGCTCCAGCAAGAACGTTTCCGGCTGGGGTCTTGTCATTCAATACGGGTGCTACTTTTCCACGCCTGACGTGACAAAAATGTGTAGACCTGAGCCACGACAAAGAACTCGTTTTATCTTCAACATCGACTTTTAAGCTGAATCTAGGATACCATTCGGAATTATGTCAGAGGTCTCTTCGTCCGTGAGATAAACCTGTGAAAGCTTTTTGTCAACCCCTGAATTAGATGAAGAAATTGAAACAATTTTTATTAACTCAGCTTCTACTTTAAAGGATCTAATGACTCTGACGAAAACTGACATGATCCGACCAATTTTGAAATTCTCTTTCTGGAAACAGAGGCCACATATTAAACAGATATGACTTCACTTTTGATACAGGTAGAAAATCCAGAAATAGAAGTGAAAAATTAATGTACAGTGACAGGCATTTGATCTAAAAAGTCATGCCTCTCAAAGCAACTTCTAAATGCAGCCTCTGACACTGTACATCTTAATTTCTCACCTTTGTGCATTCTGTTCTTAAAATAACTACTAAATTTTGAGGCACAAGCTAATGGTTTCTCAGTGGACTCTCACTCGTGGAGACTGGCAGTCTGTCCTACCCCACCACGGGCTTCATCCTGTGTCCCCACACACCCCATGTCATTGCCCAGGGTGGCCCACCAAGCTATCCCTGCTGTTGCTGGGATAAAAACCAGGATGAATATGGGAGCCTGGGTGGCTCGATCGGTGAAGCCTCTGCCTTCAGCTCATGTCATGACCTCAGGGTCCTGGAATCAAGTCCCTAGTCGGGCTCCCTGCTCAGCCAGGAGCCTGCTTCTCCTCCTGCCCCTCCCCCTTCTTGAGTTCTCTCTCTCTCTTTCTCTAAAAAACACCAGGATTAATAAAAAGTTATGTGGGGGTCTCAGGGCAGTACAATCATCTTGGGAAATTTGGGACATGCACTCACTTCGACTTATACACTTTGCAGTTACTGTAAAGATGAGGTTGGTGGGACTTTGCTCAAGCTTCAGTGTCACCCCTGTCCAACACACAGGTCTCTGCTTCCTCGCCCTCCCCCTTCTAGGGCTCGAGTCCCCGAAGTCGTGGACCTGGTCCTTCATTGCCAGGTACCGTCTATACTAAGGCAGCTCCACACGGCTCTCTCCGGGTTTTCCACGAGTGCCGTGCTAACAAGGGCGGGAAGTGACCCAGTCGGGGGTTCCCCAGGTGCACAGCGGTTGGCTGCACGCCTTGCTTCTGTCAGAACGGATTGTGCCCCTGGGCCTGAGCTCGTTCCATAATTGATGGTGCTCACCGCTGCTCTCGCCGCACCCACTCCTGCGCCCCGAGCTTGTCGCCCGCCATCAGTGCTCACCAGGGGCGGGGGGGAGGCCCCCAGACGCCAGGCGCCCGCTGCACACACACGTGTGCTCTGCACGGAACTCATCCCACGGCAGCTGATGTCACCTAGCTCAGCGGGAACCTCCACTTCCGAGAGGCTTTGAAAGGCAACATACATCTTTAATGGGACATTAAAGGCTCCAGGCTTCAGCGCCTACAAGCTGCTGTCACTTTCCGCACCCATTAAAATTCATGCGCACGTTATGGGGGAATTTTCTGGTCCCTTGTCCGTTGGTACCTCGTGAGACAGCTGTTGGACGTGCGTGGCCCAGGAAAGGCACCGCGTGACTGCACGCCCGGCATGGCACAGCTCCCGCCGCTTTGCGTTCAAGTGCTGCAGGGTCGGTGCTCATGAGCATGAAGTCAGGGAAAGTGGGAACCAGCGTGTTTCAGGAAGTCCAAATGCAGCCGATCGCTGATCCTCTGGCTTTAGGATGGTTTGGGCTGACCACTGGGAAGTGCGAAAACCCCAAGGTGACGGCTGGGAGTCACTGAAGGAGGCGGCCTTGGCTGGGTTCCAGGAGCTTGCAGCCGCCTGACACAGGGCACACGTCCCAGCCCTGCCTGAGTGTGCATATTGGCATAGACCAACAGATCCATCCGTGCCCATCCTGGGGCAATAACTCGGACTCAACCAAGCCAGACAAACACCACCAAGCACTTTACAGGCTCATGGGCCTCAGGGACAGCCCCTGCCCGGAAGAAGTGGGCTGCCCGTGGGACGCAAGGAGGCGAAAGTGTGCTTACCCAGTGGTGCGGGGTGAGGGCTGGGTGGGAGGGAAGGGGTGGGGAAGAGCATGAGCGAAGGAAGCTTCTAGAACACAGGCAGGCTACAGTGTAAGTGGGAAATGGAGACAAGCTGCAGGCTCACAGGGCAGCAGGCGTTCTGGGGAGTGAGGACATTGTCTGCAGACTCAGCTCCCCAAAACCGTTCTGTGGTTCCATACGCCCCGCTGCGAGTGGGAAGACAGGGAGGAGAACGGAGGGTAGACGACTCAGGCACCCCTGTGGGTCTGAAGCCATGGACACGGACACGTGCTAATGTCTGTAAATGTGCATCAGATCGGGCTCCTCTGGGAACTGGAGCCTGGGCCTGATGTCCACCAGCATGGGGCCTCATGCTTCAACAGCAGCTACCAGGCCAGGCTCTGCTCTGCCCACGGCTAGGCACCCTGGACACAATACATATCACTTCCCCTCACTGATCTAGCCAGTCTCGCTGGGGCTGGGCCGCCCAGGCATGAAGGGCGACCCTGGAGGCTGGAGCAGGTCCGCACGTCCGGGTGTCCAGGTGGTGCACGTGGTCACACATTCAGGACTGGAGCCTGTGGGCTCGGACCCCGGGTGGGAGGGTCGCGGGCGCCCAGGGTAAGGTGGCTCGCCCATGGTGTGCTGGTGTGCACCCCAAGTCGGATCCGGGGTCATCAGATGCGGCATCTCCCACCCCTCCGCCCCCCAACTCTCCCCCAGCAGTGGAGCAGTCGCCCCCTGCCAGCCCCGCTTTCCCATGAAGGAGGAGCTGGAGTCAAAGTCGTGGGTCACTGCGCCAATGGGGACTCAACTCCCTCCCTCAGTAGGAGCGCCGGTGACGTAAGGGGTTGGTGACGTAAGAACACCAATGACGTAAGTGAGTCGGTAACGGAAGAACATCGGTGACGGAAGAGCGCCGGTGCTGTACGAACATCGGTGACGTAAGAGTGTCGGCGACATACGCACATCGGTGGCGTAAGAACATCAGTGACGTAAGCGCGTCGGTGACGTCCGAGCGCCGGTGACGAGTCTCGAAAGTACCTCCCAGGAAGGCACAACCACGCCCCGGGGCTCGCGCGCTCGGACGGGCTGGCGCCGGGCAGCCGCTCCGGTGACTCGGGCGTGCGGGGGACCCGCAGCCGCCGGCAAACCCCGCTCCGGGACGCGGCGATTCGGCCGCGCTTGTGTCCGGGAGGGGCCGCAGGACCGACGTGCGTCCGTGGACCCCGCGCGAGTTCCGGGGACCCGGAGGGGCCCGGACGTGGGGGTCAACGGGGCGCTGAGCTTGGCTGCGGGACGAGGCGGCGAGCACGGCAAGCGCGGGGCGGGCCTGGAGGGGACGGTGTGGCCGGCGGCGGCGGGTGGGGAGCGGGAGCGCGCAGGCCGGACCGTCCACCGAGGCGCGCGGGCGTCCGACGCCAACGCGACGGGAGGCCCAGAGCCCACGACCTCGGAGCAGGAGCCAGGACAGGCGGCGCGGGAGGAGTCAGAAAAGCCGCGAGAGAGACGGGGGGACGGAGCGGGACCCCCCAGCGCACAGGGACGGAACCGCACGCACGAGCGGTCAGAGCCGATGGGTCGGGCACGGAGCGGCCACGACACCGCGTCCTGTTCGGCCGCTGTCGGCGCCCTGAGGACGCGCGGGAACAGCCCAGGCCCGGGGAGGCCCACAGGCCCAGGGACGGCCCCGCACGCGAGCGGACGCAGGCGCGCATGGACCAGACAAAGTCGCTTTTCACAAAGGGTCCGAGTTAGCGACAAGATGGACCATCCGGGGACTCCGTGGGCGGGCGTCTGCCTCGGCTCCGGTCATGGACTCGGGGTCCTGTGATTCAGCCCCGCGTTGGGCTCTGCTCAGCGGGGAGCCTGCTGCTCCCTCGGCCTGCCCCTGCCCATGCTCTCTGTCTCTCTCTGACAAATAAAATTTCAAAAAAAAGAAAACAGAGACAATATCTGCAAGCTTGTGGGTGTCGGACAAGATAGCCCCAAATTGCAGACGGCAGAAATTGCCTGAAAATGAGGGCACTTGGCAAGTGCACTCATAATGGGGTTCAAACCGCTTCTGTTGCTGGCAGAGGGATCAGGCAGGTCCCCAAGTCAGCGGGGTGTGCACGATCTCAGCAACAAACTTCACAGGGGCATCCCACGTGTTTGCAGAATGTCATGCCCAACAGCTTGACCGGGACATCCTTGTCCAGCGCTTGTGCCTGCGAGTGTGGATTTCAAGTCCCCCTCTGGATGGCAACAGGGGAATGAGGAAACATCACACGTTCAGACATCAAACCTCACACACAGCTAGAGACCCAAGTGGGAACCACAGCGTAAACGCCCAGAACGGAAGGATGATGACAGTCCGGCTTCTCTCTCTCCACTCCTCTTCCTTCTCTCTCTTCACTCCACACTCGTTGACGGGGCAGTTCTCTGGCTCAGCCCCGACCTGGCAGGGGCAGGTGCCCCAACCCACAGACAGCCACCCCCGCCCTGGCACCCAACCCCCGAGAGACATGCACACCCGGCTCCGGGACTCGGGGAGCGTTTGGGGAGCAAAAAGCCCCAGGGAGGGCCAGCCTCTCAGGGGAAGGTGGAAGTGACCTTGGTCCAAAGGGCAGGGTGCGCGGCACTACCAGCCACTGGGAGAGAGGCCGAGGAAGAGACCCGTCCAGGAATACATCCTGGGGAGGCCAGAGGCTGCAGGGACAGAGGGGAGGAGCCCAGCAGTCTGTTCAGGCCTCGGAGACAGATACCCCAGACCAGGGCGTGGCCCGGGCCACCAACGCGGGGCCCTGGGAATGTGGCTGCTCCAGTGAGACGTGCCGTCCATGTCAGAGACATGTGGGCTCTCAAAGCCTCATGTGCGGAAGAATGTAAAGCACGTCCTTAGAAGTTCCACAGGGCAGGCGCGGGACAAGGTGCAGGGAGCAGAGACCCCCGGAGGCATCCGGGCAGAGGGTGCGGGTGTGCGGAGCCATGGTGGCTGGCCAGCCGCTCCTCTTCCTGGGCCTTTCCCTGGCAGGACCGCAGGCAGCACGGAGCATGCGAGGGGTTGCGCGTGTGTGCATGTGTGTGTGTGTCTGTCTGCAGGGTAGTGCCTCACCTGTGGGCAAGATGTAAGGGGCGAGTGACCCTCATCCCACATGTGCGCTGGCTGCTTCTGAGGGTCAGACAGGCTGACGGGAATACCGTGGGTCCAGCTGTGACCGCAAATCCACGCGTTGGCGCCCTAAACCTCAGGACCCCACAATAGTACCGTGTTTGGAGACAGCGCTTTAAGGAAATGAGTGAAGCAAAATGAAGTCCCTGGGGTGGCCCTAATCCCATAGAACTGGCGTCCTTATGGGAAGAGATCAGGACACCAGACGCGCATGGAGGCACTACCCAAGGAGGAGACAGCCATTTGCGCACTCAGGAGAGGCCTCAGGGGGACCGGCCCTGCCACGCCTGGGTCTTGGACCTCCGGCGTCCAGGACGGGAGGAGTAAATGTCTGTTGTCTAAGCCCCGCCCCTCCGCCCTGGCTGGGGTGTTCGCCATGCGGTTCCGGGACAGGCCGCCCACGTCCACCAGCGCCTGCCTGGCCGCTCTCTGTTCTCTTGACAATTGTACGAAATGAAGATGCCACCAGAGGTCTGGGAAACCGTAAGCCAGGGGCCCCGGGTATAAACCCCAGCCATGGATCCCAAACCAAAGCAAACTGAGAAATGTCTTTGTGTTTTTTTAAGAGGCCCTTGTCTCTGCTTTCCCCGGCGCCCCTCCCTCCAGAGCAGCTCGTGCACAGCCTGGATCCAAGGCACCATCCTTCCTCCCATCCACCCTTATGCAGATCCGCATGCGTCCTGGGAGCCCTGGTGCAGCCCATCGGTTACCTGCAGGCATGGCCATGCCCACCCGGGCCCCCAGCCGGCCCACACTGTCCCCCCAGTCCCAAGGCTGCCCGGCGAGGGAGCAGATGGCTGAGGCCTCCCCAGTCCCGGGCCCCGGGAGGGCAGTTCTTGCTTCTGGACAGTGGAGTACAGAGCTATTCCCCGCCTACGCAGCCCAAGTGCAGGGCCTTCCCTGTTGCTCGGCTTTTAAGTGGAAGTGGAAACTGGTTTCCAGGACCCAGGAGGGCCCGAGGGACTGCTCAGGGCACGTTCACTGCCTGGAAGTAATTGAAACACTTCTCAGCTAGGCCGGAGCGTCTGAAATAGTTTGTGCTTTTAGGGAAACGTTCTCCACAGACCCTGTCCTTGGAGATGGCCTCTCAGCACAGCCGCTCTGGGCTGGGCTGCTCTCTGCCTCCCACCCAGGGTTCCCTCAGAGCATCGTTGCAAGTCCGGATTAACCAAAATGCACTTGTTCCCACTGAAATTCAAGTGATCGGGAGAAGTAGCCCAAATGAAACAGGCACCGACTGATTGGACCCACCTCTAGCCACTTTGGGGAAGTGACCGGCCTTCCTGGGACCACAGGTCACACCCCCCGGGCACAAGTGTCCCTCCCCCGGTGCTGGTGCTGAGCCCTGCACACCTGCACATCCGAACCAAGCCTGTGAGACACTGGGGGACAACCTGGGCTGGCCTCCACCTGGGCAGAAGATGGAGATCATCTTAGCTGGACCTGGGACAGTTTGGCCTGCCCCCTCCCATCCCAGGGCACGTGCCAGTCTCAGTCTCGGCCTCCGTGTCTGGGTCACTGCCTCAGAGAGTTGGGGGCTCTCCTTGTCGCCTTTCAAACACAAATTCAAGGAAAAGCATTTCTGGGAGGGAGGCCAGAGTTGGCTCTTGTCCCCGAGAACCCCTGCCTTCTGTGCTAAGCATGGCCACAGGGCACAGCCCTCGGGGATGCGTCCTGTCCTAGCCCTGTAATGTCACAACGTCCCCACTGTGCCAGAGAGCTCCTTTGTGTAGGATCCGAGGTCCTGAGAGAAGGAGATGGCCCTGTGCTGTCCTCGTGGCTCCCACGGCCCTGTGCTCACCTTGCCTGCGGGGCTGACACGCAAGTGTCTGTCCAGAAAGGACAGACTTATTCCCAGAATGCCTGTGATTTACTGTGTGGACGCGTGAATGACTGGACAGAAGCGTCCATCTCTCCCGTGTCCGAGGAGCTGGAGGGTCCGTGCTGGGGACTGTCTTCCCAGTGTGGTGGCCCAGACCCACGGGGAAGTGCAGGGCCAGCCCCGCTGCTTGCCCAGAGACACCAGGAGAAGGAGAAGCCCCTGCTCCTCTTCTGGGGTCAGCGGGTCCCGGGAAACCGTGACCAGGACCAGGGGGGTTTCGCAGGTGCTTTGTCCGCGGGAAGATACTGTGTGAGGGCGAGGACTCGGGGCAAGAATCCACCCAGCGAGCAGGAGACATTGTCCAGAGCAGACTGGACAGCAGCAAAGGAGGCCCCTGGAGACCCGCCCCCAGGAAGCAAGCGGGGTCGGTGCACAAGGTCACCTTCAAAACCGGGTGCAAAGGCCCCCACAGCCTCAGAGTCACGCCCAGCGGCCTTGCATGGTGGACGTTAGCCGAAATGCAGGCGGAGTTTGGTGCGGCTCTAAGCACGTGGTCGTCCTGATGACTAGCCTGTGAGCCACTGGGCCAAGGAGGACCACAGGGTGTGGGACAGTGGGGAAGGATGGCACTCAGCCCGCCAGCTGCTGAGCCTGGGGTGTGTGCACAGCACAGGGGTGGGGCTCAGGGTCTGCGGCCCCAGCCAGAGTCCTCCGTGAGTGCGGCCACCACAGGCTTGGCGGCTGGACGGCCTCAGGGGACCAGGTGCTCAGGGGGCTGCAGGCGAGGGTCCCACAGTAATCACAGAAAATGGGGAACCACCAGATGCTGATTTCTGTCCCTTCTCAGCTGCCCAGGACGTGCCTGACCCTCGGAACCGGAATCATGACGATGCCCACAACAACGCAGTCTGGGGGCTCAGCACAGAGGGCCTGGGGTGCTGCAGGCACAGGGTCATGGCTGCACACAGAGCCATGTGCCTCCGGGGACGAGCCAGGGAATGAAGAGCCCCAGCACGTGCCCAACACAATTCTCCCAGCGGCCCTGTGACTGCACGTGAGAGGGACAGCTCCGCCTGCCCCTCAATTCCCGAGCCTGTCCCCTCCCTCTGCGCCCACTGTACATGCCCTAAGCCACCATCGTCTTACCTCCAGCGTCTTACCTCCAGAGGTCACCTGCTGTGGACACCGTGGATGCCATGTCGTGGCATACCACATCCAGCCCAGCTGTGCCCAGGCCCGCCGTCTCCGCTGCGGAGGGGTAGGGGGGGGATGCAAAATTATCTTCTCACGTGGGCCCACGCCCAGACCACACACAGAGACGAGAGGCGGCCCCGGCTTCCATCCAAGCTGATTGTGCAGCAGAAACAGGGGGTCTTCCTGCAGTGCAGGTCCACTCTCTGGCTCTGCAGGGACCCGGAGGCAGGACGGCCTGGTGCTGGATGGTGGCTCCAGTGCGCTTTCCCCAGCACAGAAGGCGGAATAGCACCAAGAATGATGGTGGCACTTCTCCTGAGATCTTTTCCCCCAAACCCCAACTCTCCAATGAAGGTCATGCCCTTCTCTACCCCTCAGGAGATAGGTTTGCTCTCTGGGGAAGCAGAGAGCAGCAAAACACGGAGGACCCAGGGCAGGGGCACCAGAGGCAGGAAAGCAGGAGGGGAGGCCAGAGGGAGGCTGAGGACCACCCCCTAAGGCCAAGCATGATCTGTAAACCCTGGGAAGGGGCAGAAGTCCACCCCCTGCCCCCCTCAAATTCCAGCAAGGCAGGGACACCCTCAGAATACGGCCTTTTTGAGAACTAACTGTCCTCAAAGCTGGGATTCCTGATGCAGATGGGCGGAAAGTCCTCCCCGTGGCCAGTCTCAGGAAGAGAGTGGACTCAGAGTTTGCAAGCTCGGATGGGAACTCAGCCTCCACGGGCAAATAAGCCAGCAACACGGGCAGCTAGCAGGGATTGCAGCAGTGAGGGAGAAACTGGAGGTCAAGCAGCTGCTTTCTCAGACAGATTTTCTCTCCAGACAGCTGATGGGAAGGACACTGCGGACAAGGACGCGCACGGGACTAGAGATGGTGACCAGAAGCATCAAGCCCCGAGACCTTAACACCCCCCTGCCCTGGTGTTCCAGCAGCTGGGACTGCATTCCAGGACAATGACCGCACCCCACCAGGAGCCCCACACCTCCTGACTCCCAAGCATCAGCACCAGGCATGGGCTCAAGTCCCAACAGGGGGACGGCAAGGTGGGGAGCCGTCCAGCCATGCGATTACCAACAAACCACAGGGAAAGCTCGGAGTCCTGAGTGGTCATCAACAAAGACTCTCACGCCACAGCCACAGGCCAGTGGACAAACACTCCTCAAACGCCTGTCCATCGCGGGCACACCCGGGGGCCAGGCTGGAAGGAGTGTGAGAAGCGAGCCCGCAGCAAGATGGCAGGCAAAGCGTATTCAGTGACATGCTTGTCCTGTTGTTGATGACCCAGCAAGCGGGTCTTTTCAGATCAGAAATAAGGAGCTGACTGTTTGGGGCAGCTTGTGAGATGGCCGTTCGGGGAAGCGGCTGCGCCGGGGATCACTCTGCTGAGGGCAGGGGCGTGCGCACACGTGTCCGCGGGCCGTGTAGACCGGGCCGCTCGCAGCGAAGGCCCCCAGCAGATGGGAACTCCAGCAGATGCTTTCCCGCCCTGTGCTGGATTTGTTAACATTTAGCCCAGACTTCGTTGACAATACTCAATGCTGGTTCTGTAAACATCCCATTCCATTATTTGCAGTGGTAATTTCAGTAAACAGTCCCTATTCCAAAGCTCTGCAGTGTGAAATTAAATTTGTTGGTTAATTAATTGGAAGAATGTAGCAACTTCATTCTGCTTAGAGATGGTGGCATTGAAATTAGTGATCTGTAAAATTACTCACAGAATAGCAAACTCAGAACAATGGAGGAAATAAACTCAACTCTCAGCAAGCCGCAAGCACCAAGCTTCTCACAACGAGGTTATTAAAAAATTAACACATACCAGATTCGTTGGAGATGGTCTTGTTTTAATAACCAGTTCCTCGCTCACTCGTTGGTTTGGGTCAATACAGCGCCCGAATTTTCTGCCTGGACAATTTATCTCATTAATGTTTTTGGTGAAACGTGAAGCTGGAGAGCTTCCCCCTCCTGACCACTGAAAACAGAGAGCCACTTTCTTGCTGAGGCTGGTTACGTTTCATCAGTATTTTCTATTAGCTTTTAAAAACCCTCCAAGTCATAAAATGAAATACTCTAGAACAAGGACAGTTTTGAATGGTTGACTCTAGAAGATAATCACCGCCATATGCCTGACCTTCAGTTGTGAGCCCAAAACATCACCAATTATAATAATGAGATGCTATTTCTTTCACTATTGAATTGGCAAGAATTAAAAGTGTGGATAATCCCAGTGAGAAAGCATCTGACACAGACTGGGAGGAATAAAAACTGATACAAAATTCATGACAGCAATTTGATACCAAAATTGTATCAGAGAAGTATCAGCCATCTTTGCACGGCAGATTCTGCATCTGGGGATGTATCCTCGGGGGCAGTTGTGAGTGTGTTTAGAAGTGTAGTGTATATAGGATGATTTTAACGAGAAGGATATTTATGATAATGAAATATTCCAAGTGATGAATTTTTCATCGATTCTGGCCAACACCATAGTATTGATTAAATGAACTGTACAGTGGTCGTGCAGAAATTGGAAACATCATGCTTGGAGCCCCTCGGAGCTCAGTCCCCGTGTTCGGCTGCTGCGCAGTGACTCAAAAGGACAGGTATCTTCCATCCTCTGGCCTGGGACTGGCTGCAGCCTGAGTCCTGGTGGCCCATGTCTCCTGGGGAGCCCTCATCTTCTGGGGAGTTCTTTCCGGAGGGAGCAAAGGACATGGTGCCTTAAAATAAGAGGTAGACCAGATGTCGGAAGAGCTGCCCATGGTGATCAGAGCTGATGGATCTTTGACAGGCAGACTGGAGACTGGAAGTTACAAAAGCTGCTTTTACCACAGGCAGGGAAAGGAATAAATCTCTCTTTCAGAGGGTGTCCAGGCCACAAGATTTTCTCTCGGTATGTGAAGAAGAAAATCAAAGACTGAGAAATCTGCCTTGTCAGCTGCTGTCACAGAAGGAAGACCTTGCTGGAAATCCAGCCCCCCGGAATGCCACAAGAGTCTGAGGGTGCTCCGCTGCTAGACGGTGGTACTCCTACCGGCAGGGGCGGGTGGGGCGCAGGTGGAGGCCTTTTGAGAACAGGCTGGGGAGTGGGGTCAGAGGCAGGTGCAGGTTCCTGAGCTGGAGAGTTTCTTCGGCCTCATCCTGGGCTTCCTGGAAGCTTCTGTCTTCCAAGCAGTTTCCAAAGGGCCGATGTCCTCCATCAACACCCACGCAGGAGGGCATAGAAGGGAGCTGGGGCAGAGTGAGGGTCACCCCATGGAGGGGGGCTGGCATGAGTTTTGGGATTTACATGAGTCTTAAATAAATAATTTAAAATTTCAAAACAATCTGGAGTGGGGTCACTGTAGACCCTGCCACAAGGGGCCACCCAGGGGATGCCGGGACCAAGGGGACAAAGCTCTGGTGCAGGGGCGGGACCCTGAGCAGGTGCAGGAACTCCAGGCAGTGGCTTCCCTCCACACCCCCTCATGTCCGCCCCTGACCGCAGAGGTGTTGGCAAAAGGACGCAGGAGGAGGTGGTGGACAGAAGCTCCGGTCAGGGAGGGCAAGAAACTTTCAACCAGAGGCTGCATGTGAATGAGGACCAGGCAGTTTTGTCACCAACCTGGGACGGTGGGTAGTCAGCACTGTCCCCGGGGCGGGCTAGTCCTGCCCAGCGGTGCAGGAGGGGCACCTGGGTGCAGCTGCTGGAACTGTGCAGCCCCCGCCCCGAGCCAGAGGCGTAAAGACACGTTGAATCTGGGTGTTCAAAGCACAGGGGGTGTGAACCCCTGAATTAAGGCACAGAAGCAGATAAGATGCTTTTAGCCTCGTTGTCGTTCTTCGTTTGAGGGAAATTAAAATAGTGCTTGTCTACTGAAGCTATTCCACAAAAAGCATGAATTTAAATTTTTGAGCCCTGCTGGAACAGTGGGTTCATACAAGAGCAGATCAGAACCCACTGGGGGAGCTGAGCTCGCTGCAGGGCCCCTCCCTGGTGCCTCCAATGCCTGGCCGCCCGTTCTCATCACCAGGTTGGCTGGGTGTGGTCTGGGGTGGGCACTGACCCTGCTGACAAGGATGCCCCTGGCAGCCTCTGGCTTCCTTGGTCCTTAGCTCTGCCCGCTCTGGAGGGGAGAGCAGCCCGTCACCAGAACTTCCAGTGGCGTCCTGGAAGCGGCTGTGATGGCCCGGGTTGGGATCATGTCTCATCCCTCAGCCAATCACTGTGGCGGAGGAACACGGTGCTCTGGCAGGACCCAAGGCGTGTGCCCTACCCCAGCCCGACATTGGCAAATGGACCACATATGGGGGATGGGAGAACAGTAACCCCAAAGAAATGATGGCCAGGCAAAAAAGAAAGAAAAACTGACCAATGAAGTCACTTAGGCCGACTGAGCCACAGGGTCTGCTGTCAACCCCCAGAATCCAAGATGAAGGAGACCACGATGCAGAGAAACGAGGAAAGAGCTCCCTAATGCACATCAGTTTTCACACTTTGAGGGCAGGCATCAGCCTGGCTTACTCAGGAGCCCAGGTCTGGCCAGCTAGAAGGGGTGCATAAGAGGAGGCACTGAGCATGGGAAGGGCAGGTGGACCGTGGGCAGATAGGGAGGGCTCCTCCCTAACCAGATCATCCCCCAGGCCCCCAGCGCCCAGGGACAGTGGGAGAAGCCCTGGGAGCCGTAAACTTGCCCGCAGCCCAGCAAAGCCACCACCTGTCATCCCAGACTGCCCCCTCTCTCCACCCTGGCCACACCCCCACAGTCCTCTGCCAAGGATCCGGGCATACACGTTCACCGGTGCGGGGGAAACGCAGGGAGCAGGGAGCGGGAGCAGCCCTGCCTGAGTGGGGGTCCGCCCCAGCAGGAGCTCGACCAGCTGGGTTAATCCGGAAAGTAACTTCACACCCAAAGTGACAGGGTGTGAAGGGATGGGGAAGGGTTGGTGGGGACCCCAGACCCACGGGGAAGCCCCTGGGCACAGCCCACATCCACTGCTCCATCTCTATTCAAAGCCACTCCTCTTGGGAAATCTTGAAAATCTTCCAGGATTTCACCCTGTTCTCTCTGAACCACGCAACCCCAAACAGTGCGAGCCCTGCCTCTCCCACTTGCCATCTCACTATCCCAGCCTTTATTCTCATTACTTGTGAAAGGGCTACATCCCCCTAGTAATTAAAGCCCAGGAGAGCAGAAAGCACCCCCGTTTTTCTCAACCCTGTCTAAACAGCGCCTGTGGAACACACAAATGAAGGAAAGGAATTGAGCGGACAAGCTCTTCGGCGGGTAACCAGCGCCCACCTGGCCGTGCTCGCTGCAACAATGTCCCATCTCACAGCTTCTAGACGATGGGCGCTGCTGCTCATCTACTCAGAGATTTGGTCGTGGTCGTCTTGCCCTGCCCCCTCCCTGTGCCACTGCCACACACTTGTCTTCCTCAAGCTCCATCCGAGTCCTGGACCACCGGCATGTGCCCGCCCTGCACGGGTGTGACCGCCCATGTCCTTCCCGCCGCCTCCTGATCCAACAGGCTCAAACTTATAAGCTCTGCCTCCCTCCAGCCCCGGCCTGCAGCCTCGGTGTCCTTCTGCCCCCACCTAACCTATTTATCTTACAAAAGCCCAGTCTGGGTTCACTGCAGAACAGGAGAAGGAGGGCTGCCACCTCCCCAGCAGGGGCTCTGCTCAGATCTCTGCTGCGCCCCTGTGGAAACTCAGACATGCAGGAAACGGGCAGCTTCCCAGCCGTTCAGAGTGCTGTCACCTGCTGTTCTGATCGTGATTGTGCCAGTAAACATGGCCCGTCCTCACCCCCAAGGATCACAGGGCTTCGGCTTGTTTGGCATTTTCGTGATTTAATCAAGCTTCTCCGGAGAGCTCACACTTGCAGAGCAGAGCCGCAGACCAGGCTGCAGTGAACGTGCTACGTACAACTTCCTCCAGTCATGCTGGGAATCCCCGGGATACATTCCTAGTTGTGAGAGTGCTGCAACCAGGACCACAGAGTCCTAAGGGCTCCTGGGGGGTGGGGGGCGGATAGTGAGGCAGAGGAGGAGGGAAGGGGGAAGGGTAAGGGAGGGAGGAGCCGCTGGGAGGGGGAGAGGAGGGAAGAAGGAAGGGGGAGGAGAGGGAGAGGAGGAAACAGCACAAGAGGAGAGAAGGACAGGGGGATGCCTGGACAGGTGGCTCATCTTGGCCTGGGGAGGGTTGTGGAGCCCACCCAGGGACAGCCCACGCACCTCCTGTTCACGACCCAGACCCACCTGTTGTCTAATCCCCTCCTTACACCACCATTCTCTGTATCGTGGGCAGCAACTCCAAATTCCTTGGTCAACTTTCTTCCTGGTCTTTCTGCTCAAGGGCATTTCCTCCCTGACCTCTGACTCCCCTCCTCTTTCCCCCCCACCCCTGCACCCACCTCCTCAAGCAGGCCCTGCCCCTGCAGCAGTAGGCCTGGACACTCTGGGGCGGTGGTCACTCAGCACTTCCCATCGCCAGCACCTTTAATGGCACTCATGCGAGACACGCCACACTGACGGGATGAAGCATAGGAACCACAGGGTCATCTCAGTAGACAACGAAGCATCTGGCAAAGTTCAGCATCTGTTCACGATAAAGACCCCTAGCAGGGATGTGCCACCACATGATAAAGGCCGTGCACGACAGACTCACAGCTGAAAGCCTTTCCTCTAAGACCTGGCATGAGACAAGGTGCCCACTCCTGCCACTGCAATCCAGCATAGTACAGGAAGTCTTAACTGAAGCAATTAGGCAAGAAAAAAATGGGTATCAGAATTGGAAGAGAGGAAGTTAAATTTCTTCTGTTTGGTAATGACATCATCTTTCATGCAGAAAATACTTAAGACTCTACCCAAAAACTGTTCAAACTAATAGATGAATTCAGTAAAGCTTCAAGATTCAAAAACAGAATACAAGAATCAATGTATTTTTATACACACTATCAACCAAGTATCTGAAAAAGAAACACAGAAAACAATCCTATTCACAATGCCACCGAAACCAACGAAGTACCAGGAATAAATTTAAAGAAGGTGAAACACCTGCACACTAAAAACTTCAAAACACTGATGAAAGAAATTGAAGAAGATGCAAATAAACAGAAAGACATCTTGTGTTCACAAATCACAAGAATTAACATTAAAATGTCCAAAGTCCTGTATAGATTCAGTTCCGTGTCTATCAAGATCCCAATGGCATTTGTGACAGAAAAAGAAAAAATAATCCTAAAAAATGGGTATCAGAATTGGAAAAGAGGAAGTTAAATTTCTTCTGTTTGGTAATGACATCATCTTTCATGCAGAAAATACTTAAGACTCTACCAACTACTAATGACCCTAAATGGCCAAAGTAATCTTGAAGTAGAACAGAGCTGGAGACATCATGCTTCCTGATTTTAAGCTCTATTATAAACCTTTAGTAATCCAAAGAGTATGGTAATGGAATAAAAAAAATAGATCAATGGAAGCAAACAGAGCCCAGAACTTAACAACCCCCACATATATGTTCAACTAATATTTGACAAGAAAGCCAAGAGCATACAATGGGGAACGGATGGTCTTTCCAATAAAAGATGGAGAAACTGGATAATCGCCTGCTGAGAATGAAATCGGACCCCCGTCTTACACCACTCACTAAATTAACTCAAAATGATTACAGACTTACACATAATACTTAAACCAATAAAATTCCTAAAAAAAAAAAAAAATAGGGGGGAAGCCCCTTGGCCTTGGTCTTGGCAATGATTTTTTGCATATGACACCAAAAGCAATAAGAAATGAGAACAAAATTCAGCAAGTGAGACGACATCAAACTAAAGGGCTCTCCGCACAGCCACGAAACCATGGGCACAGAGAAAAGGCAATACGGAAAAGGAAACATATGTGCAAACCACAAATACGATGAGGGGCTGGTATTCAAACTGTATAAGAAACTCATACAACTCGGGATGCCTGGGTGGCTCAGTTGGTTGAGCAGCTGCCTTCAGCTCAGGTCATGATCCCAGCGTCCTGGGATCGAATCCCGCATCGGGCTCCTTGCTTGGCAGGGAGCCTGCTTCTCCCTCTGCCTCTGCCTGCCATTCTGTCTGCCTGTACTCTTTCTCTCTCTCTCTCTCTCTCTCTGACAAATAAATAAATAAAATCTTAAAAAAAAATTAAAATTAAAAAAAAAAAGAAACTCCTACAACTCAACAGGAAAAAAAAATAATCCAATTAAAAAATGGGTGTTTTTTAAAAATGACATTTTTCCAAAGAAGACATACAAATAACAGGTGATGAAAAGATGCTCAACAGCACTAGTCATTGGGGAAATGCAGATCAAAGCCCCAGTGAGATGTCGCTGCGTGTGTGTGAGAATGGTTGGTATCAAAAAGACAGTCGAGAACAAATCTCAGTGAGGATTTGCAGAAAAGGGAGCCCTCATGCACAAGTGGGAGGACTGTAATTTGGTACAACCAGTAGAGAAAACACTATGGAATGGCCTCAAAAAATTAAAAGAAATACCATTTGACCAACCCCACTTCTGGATGTATATCCAATTTAAGTAGGGTTCCTGCCCAGCCTGCAGCCCAGTGTGGAGCTTGAACTCACAACCCTGAGATCAAGACCTGAGCTGAGATCAAGAGTCAGACACTTAACCAACTGAGCCACCAGGATCCCCTGAAATCACTATCTTGATGAGATATTGACACTGACATGTTTACTGCAACATTATTTACAGTAGCCAAGATATGGAAACAACCCAAGTGTCCGTCAGTGGATGAATGGATTAAAAATATGATACACACACAGACTAAAATATTGTCAGCCTTCAAAAAAGAAGGGAATCATACCAACGGGATGACATGGATGGATCTTGAGGGCATTATACTGAGTGAGATAATTTTACTTCTTCCTTTCCAATGTGAATGTCTTTCATTTACTTTTCTTGCCTAATTGCTGTGGCTACAACTTCTAGTACTATGTTGAAGAGAAGCAGCAAGATTGGACATGCTTGTCTTGTTCCTGACCTTAGAGGAAAGCTTTCAGCTTCTCACCACTGGGTATGATATTAGCTGTGAGCTTGTCATTATGTCCTTATTAGGTTGAGGTATGTTCCCTATAAACCACCTTCACTGAGAGTTTTTATCGTGACTGGAATTAAATTTTGCCAAATGCCCTTTCTACATCTACTGAGATCACATTGACTGATTTGCAGACGTTGAACCATCCTTGCATTCCCTGGAATAAATCCCATATGACTATGATGTACAATGCCTTTTATGTATTGTAAAGATGTGTTTATTATGTGATAGTTGTAAGCATGTTTAAATTGCTGGTATCTAAGTGTAGAAGAAGCAGATACACTATGACGAGTTTTTTTTTGTTTTTTTTTTTTTTATTTGACAGACAGAGATCACAAGCAGATAGAGAGGCAGGCAGAGAGAGAGAGAGGAGGAAGCAGGCTCCCTGCTGAGCAGAGAGCCCGATGTGGGACTCGATCCCAGGACCCTGAGATCATGACCCGAGCCGAAGGCAGAAGCTTAACCCTCTGAGCCAGGCAGGCGCCCTATGACGAGTTCTTTACAGTGTTGGGCACATGCATGTGCCAGGATCCCCCCGGGCGTGCCTGGACGCCCTTTCCATGTCTCTAAGTTGGGACACAAGCAATACCTAACCCTGGGTTGTATGACGATGCAGTGAGCTCACCCAGGCAGAGCCCCTAAAACAGATGAGCATGTGTCAGGGACTCGGTTCACATTACCTTGTAGATCTCAAGGCTGTGGGAAAATCCAAGTCAACTACTTACAATTTTGAATACTGGGTAACCCGCTCCTGAAGACAGATGGACTTCTTGAACACAGCAGGGACAAAGCAAAGACAACCCGCACAAGTGATCTTCCAGGACTCACCAGACAAGAAGAGAGCCCTCAGTGAAAACCGTCCCACTCTGAGAATGAAGGAGAAGCAAGTTCAGGAAGGAAGCAAGGTCCAAGTATGAAAAAAACGAGGCAGGACAGAAGGAGATGATTACAGATTCCAGAGTACAGGGGCCCTGCTGTCCATGAGTTGGAGAGCCTCTGGGTACCTCCCAGGAAACCACAGCAGAGTGAGAAAGAAGACTTCTGTGTTCAGAGAGACATGGACACTGTGTTACTGCCGCTCAGGGCCACATGTGTGCTCTTTCAGAGTGCTAAGCTTTCCAGTTTTAATTTTCTAATTAAGAAGCAAAAAAAATAAAAAAAAAAAAACCAGAATGCTTGGTATTCAAATTGGAAATAAAATGTGCATAAAATTAATATTTTTTTAAGATTTCTATTTATTTGAAAGAGAGAGAATGAGATAGCATGAGAAGGGGGAGTTGTGGGGGGAGAAGCCGACTCCCCACTGAGCAGGGACCCCCCCCCAATTCAGGACTTAATCCCAGGACTCCAGGATCATGACCTGAGCCAAAGGCCATTGCTTAACCAACTGAGCCACCTAGGTGACCCTAAAATTAATATTTTAAATAATCAGTTTTCTTTTTCAGCTCTGGCTCTTCCTTCTTTTGTATTTACGTGTATTTTAAAAACCTATCCGTAAGACAAACCCAAGTCCTTTGGTGTAACACTTGTGCTCATTTATCAGATAGGATGGGGTGAATCTGGAATTACTCAGTAACCTCGGAGGAATGAAGGATTAAAAACCAGCTAGCTCATTCAATTTGTGTGTTTCTCTAATTTCAAACATAAAACATTTTAGAAAGAGGGGGCTCAGAGTTATTAAGCAATGCAATATTAACATTCCCCAAGACATCACGATAAATATACTTTTATCCAGATGTGAAATTGAACCAAAATGAGTTTCTGATGGAGAGAACATTTCCTCACATGCACAAAACAGATAGGAGACTATAACTATTCACAAACAGAAAAACGCTATTAATTTGGGTCCCTTTAAACCTTTTTAAACTGCTAAAACCTTAATTCCCACCAATAAAAATAATTTAGGGATGCACCATTTTCATTTATAAAACAAGAACATGAAATCTCTTCCATCATTGGGAAATCACTGGCTCTTTTAGAGTTTACAAAAAGCAATTTGATTGTAATTTATTAGCTAAAAATAGTGAGTTAAAAGAGCAAATCCGTAATTGTATTCTGTTTTTGTAAACATTCATTTCTCTCTCTTCAGTGAACCATGGATTATTAACATTGAGTAACAAGGATGAATGATTGCATTAATTTAATGATCTCAGTGGTTAATATTTTGGGAGATACTTACTCCAGAAGGACATCATTTTTAAACAAACTTTGTACTCTAGATGTGTTAGATTCAGAGAAAGGTGTGAAGACGACAGAGTTCTCAAACACCCTACACCCACGTAACTATTACATGTTAACTTGCATGTGGTGGGTATTATGTTATCAACAAGGTCGTGCTTTGTCTCCTGGGTTCTTACTCCTGTCCTCTCTGCTCCAGGTCCCCCTCCCCGCCGCCCCAGGACACTACACGACATTCAGTTGCCATTTCTCCCGGCTGTAACAGTTTCTCAAACTCTTTCTTGTTTTGGATGATTTTTACAGTTTTGAGAAACATTGGTTGAGTGTTTTGTACAACCTCTGAACACTTGGGTTTGCTGGAGGTTCTCCTGTGCCTACACTGGGGTCATGGGCTCTCAGGACAGAGATCGCCCGTCTCCATCCCAGCAAGGGCTTGTTCCCCCAGCATGACCCAATGTCCTGGGGTGCTCACCTCGACCACTGGGCCCCACATCTGGGGGTTTCTTCCCTTTGCATGCTGGGCGCTTTGGGAGGAAGTCACTGCACACAGCCCACGTTTGAGGAACAGGGAGCCGAGCTCCACTTCCCTGACTTCTTCTGTGTGACAGACTCGCCTCTCCTCCTGTGTATTTACAGCAGACCCATGGGTCTTTATTTCATGCTCTGGGTCGTAAAGGCTGCATCATTTCATTTGTTACAGTACCTCTCCAGCTCAGGCCACGGGAACCTCTGTCATGAGCCCCTGTCCCCTGGCGTCGCCACATTTCCTCGGACACCTCCTGTTCTGGTGTTACCAGATGTCCCACGTGCACCTCGCGTATTCCCTGATGGGCCCAGAACCTGCCGGTCCAGCCCTGGGTCTTTGTTCCAGAGGAGGAGAAAGTCAAGACGTGAGCACCGATCATCGTGGGACGTCACAGCCTCCAGGCCCCTCGGCTCCCACAGCAATAGAACCCAAAGGACCTGCACGTCCGTAACCACTCCTCTGCGCACCATCTGTGTCTACACTTGCTGAACACACGTTCACACTGTTGTCTCAGACATGCACCCAGTACTGCCTGGTCCACGACACCCTCCTCCCTCACTTGTCCACGAGGTCCCTCTGCAACCATGGGCAGTGCGTGCCCTGCCTACCACCCACCGTCTGCTGGCCGGTTTGTCCAGCCCCCCCGCCCCGTCGACACGGCCGTTCCAGAGCTCCCGGCGCACCACCACGAGCAGCAGCTCTGTGGGTGGAGGATGGTGCTGCCAACAGGTCCTTCTGCCCTTACCTGCAGCCTCTGCTCATTCCCGAAGCTACAAGGGTCTGAGGCTCCCCCCGCCCCCCACCATCCTCTTCCTGAAGCTCCTTCACACACCTGTGATGGCCCCTTCTCACTCTTCTTTCTACCTGGGATTCCCCAAACTCCCATGTGATTTTTTTTTTTAATTGTGCACATGAAGGTCCAACCTCTGTGTTGCGAGGTTCTGTGTTCACAAACGCCCCGGGTCGTGCGTCCATCATCCAAGTACGCAGAACAGCTTCGCCGCCCGAAACTCCTGGTCCTCCCAGCTCAGGAAAATCTGCGAGCCGCTGAGTCCCATCTGTCTACCAACTCTATTATGTGTCTCTACTTTTGCCTCTTCCAGAATGTCACAGAAATGGGATCAGACACCACAGAGCTTCTCCTCCCTAATATCCAGCTAAGAGCCACGCAGGTAGGGGAGCTCGCTCCCTTTTCTCCCATAGTATCCCACCATCGCAATGACCGCAGCGGATCCGTGCACCTCTTGAAGCTCGTCATCGCTTTCCGACTGGCTGCTTACAAATAAGGCTGCTTCGCAAGCAGTTTGTTGGGTGGATGACATTTTTCAAGTCAGTTGAAAACGACTCAGAAGCACGATTACTGGATCGTCCAGGAAGGCTGGTTAGTGTTACCAGACACTTCCCACTGGTCTTCCAAGCTGCGTTCCCACCAGCAGTGAACAGCATCTCCTGCTACTCCACATCCTTGCCAAAAATTGGTATAACCTGTTTTCACATTTCAGTCATTCTTTTTTTTTTAATTAAAAGATTTTATGTGTTTATTTGAGAGACAGCATGAGTGGGGGAGAGGGTCAGAGGCAGAGGGAGAAGCAGGATCCCCGCAGAGCAGGGAGCCCAATGCCGGACTCGACCCCAGGACCCTGGGATCATGACCTGAGCAGAAGGCAGAAACTTAACCACAGTGCTACAGAGGCACGGAGACATCCCCATTTCAGCCATTCTGACAACTTCTGGTCACCTCTCATTGCCGTGGACCCTCCCTAGGGATGGAGGATTTCAGGATTCCGTGTATGATCAATGTCTGTGTATTGCTTTTAAAGCAGAGTCTGTCCACATCTGCTGTCGATTTTCTAATCGAACTGCTTGCTTTTTGTCATTGAGTTGTAAGAGTTCTTTGTATATTCTGGACGCAAGCCCTCTATCAGAAAGTCGATCTGCAAGTATTTTTCCCTGTCCGTGGCTAGAGATTTGTTCATTTTACTGATTTTCCAAGGAACCAGTTTTTCATCTTGTCGATTTTATTGTTTACCTGTTTTCAATTTTGTTGACTTCTGGCCTCATTTTTATGATTTCCTCTGTCCTGCTTGCATTAGCCCTAAATTGTTCGTCTTACTCCTGCTTCCTACAGCAAAAGTTCAGATGACTGGAGATCCTTCTTGTTTTCTTGTGCATTTTAATGTCCTACATTCCCCTTCACCACGGCCGTCAGCTACATTCCACCAATTTTGACTCGCCGGATTTTCCAGAACTCTCTCCCCCAACATAGAAGCAGAAACACTTCTTGGCCTGACTCTAATACCCAATACCAAAACCAAATAAAATGTTACAAGAATTGTATTTTCTCTCAACACTTCTTTGATCCCTAGGTGGGTTTTTTTTTTTCCAGTGTGCTATTTAATTAGCAAATATTTGAAAATTTTCTAACCATCTCTCTGCTATCTATTCCTAGTTTAATTTCATTGGGGTCTGAGAACAATTAAATATGTGAAAGCGGGACGGTGGGGGGTTGCCTGAGCAGTTCAGCAAGTGGGTTAAGCATCAGACTCTGAGTTTCTGCTCAGGTCATGATCTCCGGGTCCTGGGGTCCAGCCCCGCGGGGAGGGCCACACTCAGTGTGGGGTCCACTAGAGATTCTTTCCCTCCCTTTGCCCAACCTCCAACCCCCCAAAGCTCTCACTCACTCTCCCTCTTAAAATAAATAAATAAAATATATTCTCAAGAAGGTGGGACATCTAGGCCACAAGTCCCCTCTTCGGTCAGCCGAGCTAGCACAGTCATCACCACCATCTGCAGACCCTGAGCCCCACCCCTGCGCTGTGCACACACCCCAGGCTCAGCAGCCAGCAGGCTGAGCACCGCTGTCCCGCACCCCGAGGTGCTCCTCCGTCCAGTGGCTCACAGGCTGGTCATCAGGATGACCACGTGCTTAGAACTGCACCAGGCGCCGCCTGCATTTCGGCTAAAGTCCACCGTGCAAGGCCGCTGGGTGTGACTCTGAGGCTGTGGGGGCCTTCACACCCGGTTTTGAAGGTGACCTTGTGCACCGACCCCGCTTGCTGCCTGGGGGCAGGTCTCCAGGGGCCTCCTTTGCTGCTGTCCGGTCTGCTCTGGACAATGTCTCCTGCTCGCTGGGTGGATTCTTGTCCCGAGTCCTCGCCCTCACACAGTATCTTCCCGTGGACAAAGCACCTGCGAAAACCCCTTGGTCCTGGTCACGGTTTCCTGGGACCCCCTGACCCCAGGACGGGAGCGGGGGCTTCTCCTTCTCCTGGTGTTTTGGGGCGAGCTGCGAGGCTGGCCCTGTGCTTCCCCGTGGGTCTGGGCCACCACACTGGGAAGACAGTCCCCAGCACGGACACTCCAGCTCCTCGGACACAGGAGAGATGGACGCTTCCGTCCAGTCATTCACAGTCCACGCAGTAAATCACAGGCGTCCTGCGAATGAGTCTGTTGTTTCCGGACAGTCACTTGCACGACAGCCCCGTGGGCAAGGTGAGCACAGGGCCGTGGGAGCCGCGAGGACAGCATAGGGCCGTCCCCCTCTCTCAGGACCGTGGGTGGACCCTACACGAAGGAGCTCTCTGACCCGTCGGGGACGTTGTGACATCACAGGGCCAGGACAGGATGCATGGCAGGAGGAGTGGGCTGGGCCTGGGTGGGGGGCAGGCCGGTCTGCGGAACAGCTGTAAGCCCAGAGCGGAGCGGGGCAACGAGCCAGAGGGAATACGGTCCATCCCGGCCTCCCCCTACTCATTCACCACAGCCAGGGCACGTGAGCATCTAGAGTCCGGGTGTCGGGCGTCGGGACTCTTGTCCCACCTCAGACTCTAACTTATCTCCGGTGAGACCAGTGAGCCCATCGGGAGTCTCTGAGGAGGGACAGAACCAGGATCAAAGAGAAGGAAGGATTTCCAAAACTGAAGAGTCGTAAGAGTCTGTGACACCGGGTTTCTAGTAAGAAGGACAATTTTGGTCTTCCTGCTCTTTCCCAATGCGGAGCCTTTAAAACCCCTGGAATTCCCCAAGGGGAGGACAGGAAAGGGGTCTCTTGGGATGCAGATGTCTGGGAAGCACCTGGGGGTGGGGGCTGGTTGCCAGGGGAACCAACCACGTGGTGACAGGGTGGGACCTCTCAGCCCCACCCTGACCTCCAGAGGGGAGGGGCTGCAGTTTGGATCAATCACCCATGGCCAGTGATTCATTAGTCACGTCCTTGTTACGAAACCGTCATAAAATCCCGAAAGGACCCGCAGGAGAGCTCCAGGGTTGGTGAGCAGGTGGAGATGTGGAGGCCGGGGCCCGGGAGGGGGGGGGCATGGGAGACCTGCGCCTCCTCCGCAGACCAGAAGTTACTGAACCCCAAGGAGGAAGTGATGGAGCCCCTGGTCTGCAGCTGGTTGTCCAGAAGCACAGGGACAGCTTGCAGTTGCGATGGGGGATGGGACATGGGACAATCTTGTAGGACTGAGAGCTTATCCCATAGGACTGGATGCTGTTTCTGAGTAGATGGTTCAAATCTGGCTGAATCGTGGGACACCCAGCTGGGAACCCCGCCGCACAACGCACACCCCCACTGGAAATGGTGTCAGAACCCTTTGTACTTGGTGATCAGAACTGAACTGGTGTCAGAACCACCGTTAGATGTGCTCCCCAGACCCGGGAACCCCACGCTGGCCCCAGGTAAGGCTATAGAGTCAGGGGTACAGGCCGAGCTGGGGTCTGCCAAGGGAGAGATGTCTCCACACCCACGGGACCTCAAGACCGGCTCCTGAAGGACGCTGCCTTCTCTGTAAGGCTGGCCTGAGAAGCGGGTCCAGCAGGAAAGTTCTAAGAAATCAGTGTCCCTGGGGCGCAGTCGAGGCACATGACACCCCCCCCCGGGGCGTGCCCTGGGCCCCAGTGAAGAAGCAGAAGCAGAGGTCAGGGGGCATGAGCAGCAGAGACTGGACTGAAGAACATCAGTAAAGAAAGCATGAAACAGATGGAAATAAAGGATCCAGAAAAGCAAAGTCTCACCCTTGGGCCCCCCGGAAAGTGGATGCTCCCGGCAGTTCCAGCAACAAGCCCACAGCCAGCCATCCCACTGTGCATCAGCTTGGCCCGCAGGGCCTGGACACTCGATTTGCAGGCGTCGGAAGACAGAGGTCCCCTCTGCTCTTCCCCCTTCCAGAGCGGCTTGGCCCCGCAGCCTGTGTGCGCACCTGGAACCCCCCAGGGAAGAAGGAGGAGCTGTCATCTGGGAGCAGGGACCCATTTCCGTCCTGATGTCACACTTCCCTGGACCAACATCTGTGTCAGCTGTGCTAACCTCGCCTGTGACCTGCACTTAAGACCTCATCTCGACCCCAGGAGACAAACGACAGCACCCCATGCTGTAGGGTCAATGGAGGGCTCGGTGTCTCTTGCCAGGGAAATCTTGAAGGCCGGCGTGCCCAGGAGGAAGAACTGAGAGAGCCTGCGGCAGGTGGGGCCGACCCCTGAGACCCTTCCCCGGGAAGGAATTTCCTTGCAAGCCTGCCACCAGGATGCCGACAGCGAGACAGTCCAGCACACGTGTGCAGAAGGGTCACTTGCGTTCCTGTGTGCGTGACCGCTCACGCACAATTCTGTCGCCCATGTGGGCTCGGGTACTGGCCGCCACGGTCAAGACACAGAACACCCATAGCCGCAGGGTTCCTCCTGCCCCCTTCCAGCGGCGGACACCTCCGACCCAGCACCACCCGCTCATCCCCAGCCGTTGGCAACCAACAATCTGCTCTCCATTTCTAAGATTTTGTCATTTCAAGAATGCGCCGTCAATGGAACAGACGGCATCGGACAGGACCTAACCTGTGACGGAACGCAGTTCTTTGGAACTTTGCCAAGGCACCGTGTATATCAGTAACTCATGGGCCTTCATGGCTGACCGCAGCCGGTGGCCAGGATGCACCCCTCCCGCGCTGAAGGACATCTGGGCCATTTCCAGCTCAGGGCTGTTAGCAGTACAACTGCTCTGACTATCCATGGGCAAGTTTTCAGGTAAAAGAGCCCAGAGCTGCCATTTCGGGGTCATACGGTGGCTGCCCATGTAGTTTCGAAGAAACAGGCGGACTCTTTTCCAGAGCAGCTGGGCCATCTTACTCTCCCGCCAGCCATGGAGGAGGGATCCAGGGTCTCCCACCAACACTGCCTGATTGCTGGAGGAGGTCAGAGAGGACCCAGTGGCCGCGGACCCACACGCCAACCGAGCAGGGCTGGCGGAGGCCACTCACGGGCTCTGGTCCTCAGATCCCAGCTCTGCCTCCACGGGGGCAGAGATTCCAGCAGGTGGGGGCTACGAGCCACTGGTCACGCGGCCACCCAGCACAAGCCTCCTAAGTGGGTTCTGCTCCAGGTGCATTCCACCTGCCTCCCACCCGTCAGCCGTGGCCACCTCCGCGAGCATCGGGGACACCACGCAACCAACGGGGCTGTCACCGCCCTTCTTGACACGGTCCTGATGGGTGTGGGGTGCTGTCTCACCGCGGTTTTAATTAGCCCTTCCCTGATGTCTGCGAGGTTGAACGTGACCCCCGAGTTTCCATGCCCTCCCCACGCTCCTGGCAGCAACCTGACTGCATTTTCTGCCCATTTTGTGATTGGATTTCTCGTTGCTGCTGACTTGAAAGATTTTTATCTATTCTAGAAACTAGTTCTCTTGGGAACATATGGTTTGCAGATTTTCTCTCCCAGGCTGTCATCTTCTTATCCTCTCCCCGTGGCCCTTCACAGAGCACAAGTCTTGGATTCTGCCGACATCCAATTTTTCCATCTTCCTTTCATGGAGCGTGCTTTGGTGTCAAGCCTAAGATCCTGAAGAGTTTCCCTCTTTCCCCAAAAGCTGTTGTTTGACACTTTACACTGAAGTCCAGGAACTAGCAGAGCTCGTTTCAAGGTGTGGGTGGAGGTGAAGGTTTGCCCGTGGGTGCCCGTGGGTGTCCAGGGCTCCAGTTCTGCTCATGGCTGAGCCCTCCCTCCCTCCTCTCAAATGCTTTTGCACATTTGTTAAAAGTCTGTGGGGTTGGGATGCCTGGGTGGTTCAGTGGGTTAAAACCTCTGCCTTCGGCTCAAGTCATGATCCCAAGGTCCTGGGATCAAGCCCCGCATCAGGCTCTCTGCTCAGTGGGGAGCCTGCGTCCCCTTCTCTCTCTGCCTGCCTCTCTGCCTCCTTGTGATCTCTGTCAAATAAATAAATAATATCTTTTTAAAAAAAAAAGTCCATGGGGCTCATCCTTAGAGCTTTGTTTCAAGATTCTCTATTTTTTTTTAAAGATTTTATTTACTTATCTGAGAGAGAAAGAGAATAAGAGAAAGCATGAGGGGGAGAAGGTCAGAGGGAGAAGCAGACACCCCATGGAGCCCAGATCCGGATGCAGGACTCGATTCCGGGACTCCGGGACCATGACCTGAGCCGCTGGCAGTCGCTCCACTGACTGAGCCCCCCCGGGCACCCCAGATTCTCTATTTAGTTCCTCGATCTGTGCCTGTCACCCCCAGTCTCCGCTGTCTTGATCACAGTGGGGCTGTAAGGCTCATGTAGGCTGACCACACCCTGTAGTATGGATACAGGGTGAGATGCCCTCCCCCGGTGTCCCTGAGCCGAGGAAGGGGCCTCTGTCCCTCCACGATGAAGATGCCTCCCCTGCCACCGTGACCCGTGACGGGGCTCCCAGCCGGAGCCGCCCAGCTGCCCCGTGTCTCGCAGTGGGGAGGGAGTCTTGAGTCCACTGACCACCTGTCACTGAGTGGGTCCCCAGTTGGTCCCTCCTGCAGGTGTCCCTCACCTCCGCTTTGATGGAAAGACGCCCTCATCTCCTGTTGCCAGGCTCAGGGTCTGGGCCACCTTCCCGGCTGGTTCGGAAGCCTAAGACCTCCAGCACTCAGCTGCGGTTCAGTCCTCAGGTCCCGAACTAGCCTACCTTTCTCCTTCCGCCTTGCAGAGCTCCCCCTGGCCACCCCTTGTTCACCTCCAGCGAAGGGAGGAGCTGGGAGAAGCAGATGTGTGCCACCCTGTCCAGGCGGCAGGCCTCGCTCATGTTATTTTCACACAGCAGAACTGGGGTTCAAACTCACACTCTTCACCTTGTTTCTCCCTCTGCATCTGTTGTACCATAATGTACCAACATCTGTTGTGCAACATCTGTTGTACCTCTGCATCTATGGTACCAAATTTTGTACCATTTTGTACCAAAATGTCAGTTCTCAGACAAATGAACAGCGTGACAATTGAGACTGTTAAGGGATTCCAACACCGTCAGCTCCTTCCGGATGTGCTGCGTGCTGCGTGAATGAGCTCCCGTCCTCACAGCATAACCGACTGTCCGTGTAGACCAGCCCACATTGTTGTGAAATTCGAAAAACACCAAAAATCTGTCTTCTTTCAAGAAAAGATGGAAGCCTATAAAAGCTAGAACTTGAAACCCTTGATAAATGGTTCATTATGTAAATCTATTGTCATGCCAAGTGTAGAAATATATAAAAAAAAAAGAACTCAAGTAAATCCCACATAGACCAGAATCGTAACCATGACTCCAGTGCTCCAGGCTCCCCCAGAGAGCACTATAATTAGTGTCTAATCCTGCTCCCACCCCCACAACCAAATGCTCCGTTTTCATGGTGTGGGTAGAGGCAGCCCTTCGTGGATGGGGGGCCAGGAAGATGGAGCCGGTGGCGGCAGGACCCTCATGGTGTGTGAACGGCCATTGAACCCCTCGACCCCTGGTCCCTCCTTCCAGACACATCTCCCAGAAAGCCCGCAATGTAAACTCCTCCAAACCCTCCAGGAACAGAATTCCTAAACGGCCAGAGACTTGGGCTCCTAGGACTTGAAGTCATGGATAAAATGATGACTTGAGGACTTGAACGTGTTCCTTCTTTCACTGATTCAGCAAACCTTGAGTAGCTACTGTGAGTCACACAGAATGCTGGGGACCCTCGAGAAGCTTTAGAATCCATAGAAAGACCACAATGAAGAAGCACTAGACATAATTAAACAATAGAAAACACTAGAGGGACAACTGCCCCGTGCAAGGGAAACGAATGCAAGGGTTCCATATTGGCCTGGGGAGTTAGAGAAGCCCACACTGGGAGGTGGGAGTTGGAGAAGACAGAGTCTGAGAGGGACAGGCTGCCCTAAAGCACCTGTGACTGTCCCTGCACCAGACCATGGCACTGTCCCAGACAGCCACTCAGAGCCAGCCTTTTCAAAGTCCCTTTAGAACCATCCAGGGGCGCCTGGGTGGCTCAGAGGGTCAAAGCCTCTGTCTTCTGCTCAGGTCATGATCCCAGGGTCCTGGGATCCATTCCTGCATCGGGCTCTTGCTCCTCAGAGAACCTGCTTCCTCCTCTCTCTCAGCCTGCCTCTCTGCCTACTTATGATCTGTCTGTCAAATAAATAAATAAAATCTTTAAAAAAAAAAAAAACCCAGACCAGCCTTCCTCCAATGACTGTCCAGAACAAGCTTCCTAAGACCATTCTACCCATGACACATCCAGACCAGCCCTCCCCAGCGAGTCCCCCGATGACACAGCTGAATGAATATGAGACTCACTGTATCGACACCTGTAGGCCGCTCATGGAGCAGCATCTGGAGGGAAACGCGTAGCACTGAACACCTACCTTAGAGAAGACTTGTTTCAAATCAATTCCAACTTCCATCTTAAGAAACTGGTGGGGGTTGGGGGAGGGAGAATGTGGGAGGAGAATAAATAAAACTAATGTATGAGGGCACTTGGGTGGCTCAGTTAGGCGTCTGCCTTTGGTTCAGGTCATGAACTCAGGGTTCTGGGGATCGAGTCCCACATTCAGGTTCCCTGCCCAGCGGGGAGTCTGCTTTTCCATCTCCCTCTGCCCCTCCCCCCGCTCAAGCTTTCTCTCTCTCAAATAAATAGATACAACCTTTAAAAAGTACATAAATAAGTACAGAAAGGAAAAATTCATACAGATCAGAACGGAAATCCATGAAAAAGAAAGCAAAACAACAGAGAAAATCAATGAAACAGCTGGTTCTTTCAGAAAATCGATATAATGAAGAAGTCTTTGGCCAGATTGACCAAAAAAAGAAAGAGAAAAAAAAGTCGCTGACATAGTGAGAAGTGGGTATCACTTCAGGTAAACAGATATCAAGAGGATAATAGGGGCTTCTGTGGACAGACACGTGGCAATAATTCTGACAACAAAGACAAAGTGGACAGGTTCCCTGGATGACAAACTACCAAAGCTCAGTCAAGAAAAAAATCCAGGGGCGCCTGGGGGGCTCAGGTGTTAAGTGTCTGCCTTCAGCTCAGGTCATGAGGGTCCTGGGATCGAGCCCCGCATCGGGCTCACTGCTTGGTGGGAAGCCTGCTTCTCCCTCTCCCACTCCCCCTGCTTATGCTCCCTCTCTTGCTGTGTGTGTCTCTCTCTCAAATAAATAAACAAGTAAATCTTCAAAAAAGAAAAAAGAAAACTTAGGTCTGTTGAAGAAATTGAATTTGTAGTAAAAACCAAGTCACAGATAAAACTCCAGACCCAGGTAGCTCCACTGGGAAATTCTACCCAATATTTAAGAAATAAATCAAACCAGTTCTAGAAAAACTATGCCAGAGAAGTGGAGGAAAGCATGCCCATGAGTGGTCAGAAGTGCTCACTACCAAAACCGAAGACATTCCCCCAAAATAAAATATAATAATGTGTAATATCTTTCATCCACATGGGTGTAAACATTCTCAATAGAATGTTAACAAATTGTAAAAACAATATATACAAAGATAAATCTCAACAATTGGGTTTTTTAAAATTAGAATATCAAAGAGTATAATTCACCATATCAGCAGGCAGAAAGAAAAATCCACATGGTCACCCCAATGCGTGCAGAAAAAGCAGGATCTGTTCCTAATCAAACATTCCCCGCAGATTAAAATAGAAGGGAACATTTCAACCTGATTTTGGATGTGTAAAAAAACCTTACAGTGAATCTCGCCCTGATGGAAAGCAGCAGATGCTTTCCTCTGAGATGAGGGACAAGACGTGGGCTCCCCCCACGGTTCTGAGCAACGTTTGTAGGAGGTTCTAGCCAGTGCAATAAGACAGGAAAAAGAAATGAGGGAGCTTTTTATGGTCAATCTGGCCAAAGATTGGCCCAAGAAAAACAGCTGAAAGTAGATAATTTATATAATATACATAGATCATATATAATACATGTAAATCATATATAATATACAATAGACAATGGATAAATACCAAAAAGGGGGGGGGGGGAAGGGTGGAAGAAAAGCCAATTTCCAGTTCATAGATTGCACCATATACAAAAATAAAGTTAACCACAGCCCTAAATGTAAAGCCTAAAACTATCACACTCCCATGAGAAAACACAAGAATTTTTTTTTTCATTCATTTTAAGTAGATCCCACAGCCAGCATGGAGCCCAGTGTAGGGCTTGTACTCACAACTGCAAGAACAAGACCTGAGCCGAGATCAAACCAAGCCACCCAGACACCCCCAAGAACAGCCTTTTTAGAGATTTTTCAGATACAACATAAGTATGATCCATAAATTCAGAAAAAAATGATAAATTAATCTTCATGAAAATTTGCAACTTCTGCTCTTATAAAGAGCAAAAAGACAAGCCACAGACGGGAAGACAATATTTTCAAAATATGTCTCAGCAAACCACCAAAACTAAGGGGCAAACCAAGAAAGAGAAAGATAGCAGTCCCATCAGTCAGAGAGCAGACAGGAGGGGGTGAGGAAGTCCCTGGTGTACTGGAAGAAAGAAGTCCCCAGGCGGCATCCTGAGACACATAGAGGGGCTCGTCTGTGGGCTAAGCAGGAGAGATGCCTACAGACCAGCAGTGTTTGCCACAACAGCTGCTGTGTGTTGAGTGCACTGAGAAGAATTTCTCCAGTCAGGATGAATTACTGATGGTGTGATGGTTGATTTTGTGTTTCAAGTTGGCTGGGGCATGGTGCTCAGATAGCTGGTCAAACACTTTTCTGGATATTTCCATGAGGTGGTTTTGGATGAGATCAACATTTAAGTCAGTTAACTTCGAGGAAAGCAGGTCACCCTCCATGATGTGGGTGGGCCTCATCCAATCAGGTGAAGGCCTGCATAGCCCAAAGCCCAGCTCCCCTGAGCAGGAGGGAATTCTCACCTTCCTGGGTCTCCAGCTGCCGGCCTTCCCCAGCAGATCTTGGAGTCACCAAGTCCACAGTCCTGTGACCCAACTCCTCAAAGGAGATCTATTTACAGCCACGGTCCTCCACCCCGTTGGTTCTTTCTCTGCAGAACCCTGACTCACACAGTCTGCTTTCCAGATGGTAATGTGTTTGCTCACCACCAATGGCCAGACTGCTGAGCCAACATCACACATGAACCACTTGGGCTACTGCACCACCCTGCTTCCAGACCAATCATCTCCAGAAACGGAAACACGTGCCAGATGGGAAATGGGGTTGTAGCATTTCATGTTCTGGAGCTGCACACTGTGCTTACCTGTTAGAAAACATCATGCCAGGATGGATCTGAATTTCGTGACAGAAACATACCAGCACCACGGGGACAGAAGAGGCATGAGTGTGGAGGCAGTGGGGGAGGCATTCAAGGAAGGTCCAAGTCTGTCCCTTCCATGCGGGAATGGTGGACAGCGTTAAGCCTGGAAACCAACAAATGACAGCGAAAGTGTGTTCTTTAGATATAAGGGCGTAAGCAACAGACAAGTACCGCACGGGGTTGGGAGCCGTTGCGTTTAGAGAATAAGAGTTCGGCGGCGGGGGCAGGGATTAAACAGTAATCATAGTTTCGGTTGAAAGTCTGAAGTTTTGCCCCTTTGTATCATGTACGTACCACATTGAGGACATACAATATATGTCATTTATCTTTTTTTTTTTTTAAGATTTTATTTATTTATTTGATAGAGAGAAATCACAAGTAGATGGAGAGACAGGCAGAGAGAGAGAGAGAGGGAAGCAGGCTCCCTGCTGAGCAGAGAGCCCGATGTGGGACTCGACCCCAGGACCCTGAGATCATGACCCGAGCCGAAGGCAGCGGCTTAACCCACTGAGCCACCCAGGTGCCCCTGTCATTTATCTTTTTTAAGACTTTGTTTACATGAGAGAGAGCACAGGGGGATGGGGAGGAGCAGAGGGAGGGGGAGAAACAGACCCCCCACTGAGCAAGGATCCTGACGTGGGATTCTATCCCAGGACCCTGGGATCATCAACCAAGCTGAAGGCAGACACTTAATGGACTGAGCTCCGCCCCCCCCCCCCCCCCCGCCCAGTGTGTGTCATTTAAAGAAATAGAGGAAGAAGAACTAAGAGCAGGGCCTCCAGCTGTCGGCATGGGTCAAGACCCTGCTGGACCAGGGACGGGACGGACGCTGCCAGACCTCAAGATTCGGAAGAAGCTACAGGGATAGATACCGTATGTACTAGGCAAAGCAGAGACAGATCAATGGAACAGAATGGGGGCCCGAAAGAGACCCACGTGAATGACGTCTGATCCTTGACAGAGGAGCAAAGACAACACAATGGAGAGGAGCTCACGTCTTCCACAGCAGGCGCTGGGACAGCTGGGCGCCCACATGCAAACCGGAGACCGTAACACGGGCCTCACATGCCTCCCGAACCTGGACCTGGGGCAGACCACACACTTGCCCGTGCGGGACACAACCACAAGCCTCTGGAAAATACAGCAGAAACCCCATCCGCTGGGGCCAGGGATGACTTTTCAGAGATGACACAAAAGGCACCATGAAGAAGGAATCGATCCTTGGGACATCATTAAAACTAAACCCTCCTCCTGGTCTGGTTGGGGGTTCCCCTGGCTGCGCGCCAGCTCTCTATTTTGGCGTAGCCGCAGCTGCAGAGAGAGGGCGAGAGTGTGCTTGGAGACCAACGAAGGACTGATTTTATGAAACTGCTTTCTAGTGGATAAGGAGTTTCTAGGGTAACTGTAAATAAAATTCAAGACTAAAACAAGAAAGGAGGCATGTCCTGTTTTTCTAACACAGAACAACCAAGAGGGCAAGTATTTTTTAAAAAAGAGAAAACGAAAATGGTTTCTACACTTAGGTTATTTTGCTTTGGTTTTTAGTAAAACCTACATGAATCTCTTAGGAAGAAGCGACACCATCCAGTGTCCACTTACGTCTCCTCCACGTAAACATGAAACAACCAGCCTTCGCTGTTCAGATCATAAATTATTAGCCGAAGTGTGAAGGACTGTGAGAACGTTGAGAGGACAAGTAAGTGACTCACAGGAACGACTTAGAGTAGAAACGCTCCCGAGCCACTGGTATGAGAGCGGCTTAGGTATTTCCACCACGCGTGGGGCTCGGTGCACTCGCACTCCCGCGTCCTCCAGGCATTCAGCATAAATGAATTAAATGCTCCATCGTGATTTTTTTTCCTTAATTTTGCGCCGCAAAAGACACTGGAGAGAATAAAGAGACAAGCGGTTGACAGGGAGAAACCATCTGGGAACAACTTGTCTCACAAAGGCCCAGTCTCCAGACTATGCGAAGAATTCTCAAGACTCAGCAGTAAGAAAACAAATAAACTGATTAAAAAATGGGCCAAAGACCTTAACAGACACCCCACCGGAAAAGGTACGCAGGTGACAAGCAAGCGCGAGAAGAGACTCTCCCACTCATGTGCTCTTGGGGGGACGCAAGTTAAAGCGATAATGACACCACGACACACTTACCCCCGACCCCGCAGTCGCACTCCTCGGCATTTACGCAAAGGAGCGGACAACTTCTGTCCACACGGAAACCTGCACCCAGCGTCCAGAACATCATTGTCACACTGTGGGAGCAACCAAGACGCCCTTCCACGGGGGGTGCACACAGAAGCCGGGGACCCTCCCGACAAGGGACTATTATTCGGCTATAAACACAGGGAGCTAGCACGCCGGGAGAAAGCACGAAGGAAGTGGAAATCCCATCTCCAAGTGGCAGCCGATGGGAAGGCGGCATCCTGCAGGATCCCGAGCCTGTGACGTTCTCAGAAAGGTACCACGGGGACGGCAGTGAGATCGGTGGCAGCCGGGGGCTAGGGAGCTGGGGAAACGGACGGCTGGGCGGGGCACAGTGGTTTGTAGGGTACTGGGAACACTGCATGGGCCGTTGTGACGGTGCCCACGTGTCCTTGCACGACTCTCGGAAGCAAGAGCGAGCCCGTGGGACCTGTGGACGCAGGTGCCGATGGCGACGAGGGCGTGTTGGGGCGGGTTCACCAACTGTGGCAAGTGTACCCTCCGGCGGGGGACGTTGATAGCGGGGAGATGGCCCGGGAGCAGGGAGTCGGTGGGACATCTCCACGCCTTCCTCTCAGATTTGCTGGGGATCTTAAACGGCTCTGAAAAGATAAAGTCTGTTAAAGAAGGAGGAGGAGGAGGAGGGGGAGGAGGAGGAGGGGGAGGAGGAGGAGGGGGAGGAGGGGGAGGAGGAAGAAAGAAAAAATGAAAAAGAAGTGCTGGCCGTGGAGCAGGCTGCATGGAGTCAGGGGCTTCGTGCCGAGTGGGAAAACTCGGGAAACAGGGCGAGAGGAGGGAGCAAAGGCGGACGAAGAAGAAAGAAGGAACGATTATCTCCAAAATGTCTGTAGACCACCTGCACCCACTTGAGTGAGAGGACGCACGTAAGCACGCTCATACATGAAAATGAAAATCATTCGAGACCTTGAGTGCGCGGAAGTTCCCGGCTTCTGGCTCTGACCTGGGGTGCTCGGGCTGGCCCATCCACGCTCTGTCCTGGGCTCCCTTCTGTCCCCGGGCAGGACACCTGCCGCTTCCCATTCCCTCCCGCTGGACACAGGCATTTGCTTCCCGGAGGGACCTTCTGTGACCGGCTGGCCAAGCAAAGCCGGCCCTTGACCACCCCTCCCCGGCCCAGGCGTCTGTCCCCTCCGGGAAGGCAGGAATTCACGGCAACTCTGTTCTGAGCTGGAGCATTGGGGTCCCCAGGTCGTGGCTCATGGAGGGTCCGCCCATCTCCCTGAGTTACCGCCGCAGTCAGGGTCTCTGTCCCGTCACAGCCGCCAGCAGCAGACTCTCCTGCCAACCCCGCACCCGGACGCCAGGTCCTCCCTCCGGGCCTAGGCCTCTCCCGGTGCTGCCCACCCAAGCGAGGAGACTCCGGCCCCCAGAGGCCAACCTAGCCTGCTCTGCCCGGGACGTGGGAGCAGGTGTTCCCAGAACAGCGGTCATTACCGGAGAACCCTCCAGTTCTCAGACAGCACATCATTATCGATGAAATCCACTTAGAAGTTTCTACTACTGGGGTACCTGGATGGTTCAGTCAGTTCAGTGTCTGCCTTCCGCGCAGGCATGATCCTGGGGTCTTGAGATCGAGCCCCACATAGGGGTCCCAACTCGGCGAGGAGTCTGCTTCTCCCTCTGCCACTCCTGCTGCTTGTGCTCTCTCACTCTCAAATAAATAAATAAAATCTTTTTTAAAAATAAGGGGCGGGGCACCTGGGTGGCTCAGTGGGTAAAGCCTCTGCCTTCGGCTCAGGTCATGTTCCCAGGATCCTGGGATCGAGCCCCGCATCGGGCTCCCTGCTCAGCGGGAAGCCTGCTTCTCCCTCTCCCACTCTCCCTGCTTATGTTCCCTCTCTTTGTGTGTGTGTCTCTCTCTGTCAAATAAATAAAATCTTTTTTTAAAAAATAAATAAAAGTTTCTACTACTCATTATTAATAATTTTGAGTCTTGCCATGCTGGGGCATCTGCATTTTAATCCACGCCCTTGGCCCCGAGGACCACATCAAGCCCACAGCAAGCCAGATACAGTCCCTTTCCCCATGTGGAGTGAGGACTTCCGGGCCTGGCACAGTGACCCAAACCAGCGAAACAACAAATCAAACTCAGGGACGTGGCCATGCTCACAGGCCACAGAGGCCCAGAGCCACTCAGACCCAGGTTTTTCCCTGGCTGGGCCTTCCCCAGGCCTCCCAGCGACGGAATCAGACCCTCCCAGGCTTTCTGAGGACACGTGGGGCACTGGGGGACCCTGGGCTAAAAGTCAGGAAGGCAGGTCCCCACCTGGCCAGCCGGATCCTGCCATGCCTTCCCCCCCATCCCACCTCGCCCTCTAGTCTGAGAGGCAAGTGGTGGGCGTGGGGCACGGGGCCCATCGGTCACTGAGGCCCCTCCCACTCCAGTCACCATAGCCCAGTTTCAGCAAGACGTGCCCGTGAAAACACACTTCAGGAGACCCAGGACAGAAGTCCGGTTCCCTCGAAACGGCAAGTCCCTTTTCTTTTCTCCAGGGTTAAAGAGAGCAGCCCGTTTGTCACTGCACCTGGAGGTGTGAGCGCCGTGGGCCCACCCAGCATACCCTGCCAACCCTGAGAAAGGAGCTCCGTGTCGCCGGCGCTGGGCCACCAGCAGGGGGCAGCAGAGGCCAGGCCACTACGCAGGCCCCGCTTCCCAGGCTGCGGGCTCCAGGACGCTGCCTCTGGGAGGCTAGGGTGTCCGTGCTGGGACAGGGAGCCTGGACAGGGAAGCTGCGTCCGGGATTCTGTTCTAGAATGTTCACTCTAGGGTGCTGGGGCCAGGATGCTGAGACAAGGCTGTGGGGCTTGGATGCTGGGACAGGGATGCTGGAATAAGGAAGTAGGGACAGAGATCCACCATGCGGGGTCCAGGATGCGGGGTCCAGGATGCTGGGGCTGGAATGCCGGGCCAGGATGTTGTGTCTGAGACGCTGGGGCCAGGATGCTGGGGTTGAGATGCTGGTCCACAATGCTGGGGCCAGGATGCTGGGTCTGGGATGTTGGGGCCAGGATGCTTGTAGCCAAGTGTTCAGAACACAGTGCCACGAGGTAGTGGGTTGAAGGTTACACACGAGGTATGAACCCAACATCACCAGGGAAACAGGAGCATTGGTCTGAGGGAGATCCGCATACCTGGAACCCTCCTGATGGCCAAATCCAGGGCCAGTCACACCAGGGGACCTCTCGGAGACATGGAAGCTGGCTGATGACATTATCCTAGTATATCCTATATCGCGGATTGGCTGGAAATTTCCATTAAAAGAAATTTTTCATTGAACCCCTTGTCCCGCCTCTGCCAGCTGTCAGTGGTCCACAGCTTTCTGCTAGTTGGGATGTCCCCGGCTCATCCCACACTGGTCCAGCTCTCCCTGGACTCCCTGCTCCTTGTTACAGGAGGTGGTTTCGAGAGACTGCAGAGAGGCAATCAGTGGGTCATGATTCGCCTTCTACACCTTCGTGGTGGACAGAGGGAAGACATGTGTGTTATCAAAGGTTGTCTGTGTTCTTTCAAGAAATGATCAGTCAGGGGCATCACAAGAGGATATACAGAGAAGCTCAGGAAATGGGTTATTGTGCTCTTGGGTCCTGCAGACATGAGACACTGCACGCCACACCGGGCCACGGGGAGGCACCTGGGTGGTCACGTGGCAGAAGCTGGAGGAGGGGAGAGCCCTGGCCAGAGTCTTTTGGGGTTTCCGTGGGAAAGGTGGGCAGGGCATGGTAACAGCCTAAAACTGGCTACATGGAATAATTCTAGCAGGTTCTAAATGACAAGGGTGTCCCTTAGCTGCCTGGTACCTGGCCTGGGATGATGAAGGCAGAGGTCTTGCCTCCGTGGTCCAGAAGAGTCTGGCTCTGGGCTGACCGGTTTGCGTATCAAAGGCTTCCCCTGGACTCTTCCTCCAGGAACTGGCTAAGCCCCGAGGGTCAGTCTATCCCCAGCCAGAAAGAATTTTTAAGATGATGGAACACCTGGGCATCTGGGGACTCCGTCGGTGAAGCATCTGCCTTTGGCTCCAGTCATGATCCCAGGGTCCTGGGATCGAGCCCCGCACCAGCTCTGTGCTCAGCGGGGAGCCTGCTTGAGGTTCTCTCTCCCCTTCCCGCCCCCCCCCCTAAATAAAAAAATTAAAAAAAAAAAAAAAAAAAAAAAACAGTGCTGGCTCCTGTTAAGTTTACCCAGCATTCCATGCACTGGGTTGCATTTGGTTGAATTTGATTGAATTTGGACTCCAAGTGCACACAGAACACAAGTCCACAGGGTAACACACCCCGTTTATCATTTCCTACTAACCTCCAGCCTTTCACAAACAAACGTCATGCACAGAATAGGGCCCACAAAAGCTTCAGGGAACACAGCAAGCGAGAAGCACTACTTCTGGATGATAAAACATGGGCAATTTTTGAAAATCTCTCTGAAATTCCCCACACACGATATTCAATGGATAAAGTTCAATAAGCACGCATCAAGGCTCTCCTGAATTGTAACTTGCACACGTGAAATAATACTGCAGAAGAGAGACAAAACTGAGCCGTATGAACGATTCAGTGATCTCGTTAATGCTGGAGATGCGTGTGGGTTTGAGTTAAAGGCGTGGTGCGTGGAAGGGAGCCCCGAGACGCGGGGTCACCCTGAGAGTCTCCAAGAGTCAGGGCGCCCCACTCCTGAGAAAGCCGCAGATGTCACGGCTCCTGGCTGTGTCCCCTGCCCCCCAGCCCAGAGGGTAGAGCCCCAGGATCTGGGGGATGCAGGGCTCCGGGTCCCTGCACCGCTTCACACCCATCGACAGCCACTCCTCCCCACGGGCTGAGTGGTCATCCTAACAGCTAGAAGCCATCGCGACCCCACACAGCCCTCCTGACCCCGGGCCTCCCTGCAGGTGTCGTCTTCCCAGACGCCCCTCCCTGCACCCCTGTGTCCAGATCACACACCAGGTTCTCTCTCCGCAGCCGGCTCGGGTTCTGTCCACGGTAGCCCGTCCGTGGGTCCTCCCTGGGACCCAGCCGTGGGTCTGTGGCTGGACGTCCGGGAGCCCGTCCCGTCCGCTGCTTACTGCTCGCCTCCACATCTCTCCGCCCAAAGCAGCTTGTGGGCACTAAGCAGGCATCTGGGAAAGAACTTGAGAAGAGCTTTCGGGAACGCGACCACGAGCTCCCCGTCACCCGGCACCGTGCCCTGGGCCAGAGAGGCCATTGTGTCCATCGGTGTCCGGGGCATACCCTGGGGGCCTGGCTGGTAACACGGTGATCTTGGCTCCTCCAGTACAAGTCCACGTTGTGACTGTTTTCATTGGTAGAGAGTGACCCCGTGACCTTCACCAAAACCACTGAGCGCAAACTGGCTCTGTAGAACCTTCGCATGTCACCCCCGGACACGTGAGTGAGCCACTGCTTGGAGAGATGCTAGGGTTAGCATCCGCGGCAGGCTCCTTCGCTGTCAGGTCCACCAGAACGATCCACCAAGCCCACGCAGCCCCACTCCCTCGGGCCCGAGGAGCAAACAGCTCACTGGCAGTAGGTCCCAGCTCGATGGCTCACGAGGGCCCTCACCCTGGAGGAGGACAACAGGTCAGCAAAGACGGGGTCCCCCACAGGCTGCCCACCCTCTCCCTGGTCACCAACCTGCGGACCAGGAGGCCAGCGCTGCCCCACCTCCGCTATGGTCAGGAGCCTGAGAGCAGCCCCCAGCTCCCTCCTAGGGGTTAAGCCCTGAGCTTAACGACCCCAGCAGCAGGGCGGCCGGACTGCTGTGACCCGCAAGCTTCCTCATTCGCGCCCGCGCCAACAACCAGCACTGCAGCTGTGAGGGATTTAATGATGACAGTAACCCAGGTAAACTGTCTACCACTGCTGTAGCAGGACGTGGGATCGTGAGTCACACAGTCACCTGTGCTGCTGACTGTACTGCAACAACATCCCCACCCCCGGTGCTGCGGACAATAGTCACACCTTTTCTGCCATCTCGATCTGGAGCCAACTGAAAACACAGAAGCCAGAGGGATGGAAGACGTGTGTGTGTGTGTGCGCGCACACTCAGCAAATCACCTTCCATCACGTGGGTGGGCCTCATCCAATCAGTTGAAGGTCTTAAGAGAAAAAGACTGATGCCCCCCGGGGAGGAGGGGATTCTGGCTCTAGGCTGAGTTCCGACTCCACATACAACGTCGGCTCCTCCCTGCATCTCCAGCTACCCCTGCCCTGCAGCCAGGACTCAGCACCCCTGTGACTGGGGGAGCCACTCCTAGATTGATAGACACATAGATGGATGCATAGATGGACAGACGGATGGACAGACGGTTGGATGGACGGATGGATGGATGGACATACAGACAGGTGATACATCCAGACAGACACACACAGAGTGGCAGTGAGATGGAAAGACAGAGACAGGGAGCTACAGAAAGAAGGAGGGAAAGGGTGGACAGCAGAGTCCTTCCTGGAAGTCAGGGAAGCAGAACACAGAGAACAGGCAGGAGCAAGGTGGTCGGTCCACAAGGGCCAAGCCTGGCCTCTGTGTCCCTGGTCGTTCAAACCACCCTCTGGCCGGACCTACAGGGCAGCTCCTAGTGGCCAGGCCCCCACCACTGACCCCTCTTCAGGGCAGCTGCCTCACCCCAAAGGCCAGCAGAGTTGTGCACTTCTGCTCCCCGTGGCCAGGACTAGGTGGGTAGGTGTTGAAGTCAGGAGACTCCCTCCCTGCATCTGTCTGTCTGTCTCTCTGTCGGCCCCCAACCGCGGCCACCACCACTCCCTGTGAAGCTGGAAGCCGCCCTGGATGGGCTCCAGAAGCTGTTTCCTGCCGCACTGGGTGACGAGGCCACCGGGTCCCACACACCCATGCTGTGGCCATGGGTCTCCACGTGCACCCACCCCCCCCAGCCCAGAGAGGACCGCACTGGAGTGCGCCCCAAAGGTGCCCTCCTCACCCAAGGCCTGGGCAAGTCCATCTGTCCTCCAGAAACAGTTCGTGCGCAGCCAGTTAACAAGGCACAGCAGAACCCGCTCAGACCACCTCCGAACTCACCATGGCCGCGGATGTACAGGGAAGGAATTTGCGTCTGCAAATGTAAGGAGTGGCAGAACTCAAGACAATCGTGTGATGAACAAAGGGGCCTAAGAAAGAAAAAAAAAACACAGCACGATTTTCTGTAACGTCTGTGTCATTGTGCAGGTGCACGTCTGGGCTGCTTCTGCTGCTAAGTGACAGTGATTGAATTGAATACAGCTTCAGAAGAAGACCTCCAGTGGTGACTGGAAGTGCCTCCAGTGACCAGGGGGTCAAACGGAACATGGTCACACCCCAGCTTCCCTCTTGGACACTGATGTAACCAAGTAATTATTAACAACAGATGACATTTTCAGACATCTAATACATTGTAGGAACTACCTGCCGTTTCTTATCTCACTTACTAGGGCCACACACATGTTCTTATGGCAATAACAGTTACCATCTGTGGAGGAGCCCCAAGAAACACCCCGGTCCTGTGGGCACGAACACACGGGCTCAGATATGGCCCCAAAGTGTGTAATTGGGATACAGCTCATCGGAGAGGGAAGTGGATCTGCCCAATTTCAAAGCCTGGCTCCTTCGGCTCTCCCTGGGCACATCGCATCAGCTGCCCTCCCTCCCCAGGGATACTCCAGCACCCCTTCTGAGCAGAGATGCCCCGCCATGGCCCCCAGCACCCGCCCACTCCAGCCACTGCGGGCCTTGACGACGCGCAGATGAACGGGATATCTGCCTTGCACCAAGAAGAATACCCAGGCTAGAAGGACAACTAGGGACAGGCACCTCCTTGGGAGCCAGTGGCCCCACAGGGGCTCCTCCCTGCAGCGCAGTGGCATAGAACCAGCCGGGGCAGAGGGTGTCACCTGCCAGAGCCGTCCACACACTCGATGCCCATGTCCCCCTGTCAACATTCGTGCGGGACCCGCAAAGGCAAAGCCTGTCCTGTGCCCACATACCTACACGCTCACCCTCAAATGTGCCATGGAAATGAGCTGACAGGTGAGCCACCTCGCGCCCCTTCCTCTCCCCTCCCAAAATACGGCACCAAATGCAGTGACTTGACAACGTCTTGAAAGAGAAATATTTCAAAGCAACTGAAAAAAATCACTTTTGAGCAGTTTTTGCCATTCAGATCTTTTCTCTCAACCTGCTGCTTACCTTTTTAATTTTTTTAATGATTTCCTTGGAAGCACAAGAGTTTTGAACTTTGGTGGGAAGACTGATCTACCAGGCTTTTTTTCCTCTGCGGTCTATGCTCTCGGTGTCACACCCAATCTCGAGGATTTTCTCCCAAGTCTTCTTGTAAGATGTTTCTGTCATCAGCCCTTACCTTTTTAAGTCCATGATACACTTCGAGTGAATTTTGGCAAAAGAATCTGAGCTCTTCCTCACCCGTGCCTCCAGGAATGTCTTATAATTTTCGTCGTCCTTTTTTTGTAATTTCTTGTGGGAGGAGGAAAGCCCACCTCAAGGAATTCACGCATTTCTGGGACCAATGTCCGTCAGCCGCTGACCCTCTGTGGCCATTTCCAGGAGTCACTTGAAGGGTCATCAGCTCTTGGTCTTGCTCACAGAGGGAAAATCAGCACAATATCCCCCAAGACAAAAGAGGAGCCAAAAGCTGAAATTTATCCAGCCAATAGGACATCAGGGTCATTCCCAACCGACGTTGATCGAACATAGTCTCATCCGGGTAACTCCCTTAACTGCAAGGTTTCGGGGATGTGACCCCCACTCAGCCTGCGGGACTCCTCACGCCACAGCTGCGGACAGCGTTGGCATTTCTGACGACGTGTGCGCTCTCGCCGCGAACAGGGCTCTGAGCCCTAAAAGCTGTTGTCTCTGTTTCTAGATCCCCATCCCCTCATCTGTTTACACAAACACCGACCATGTGCTTGTGCACATCATGCACCGAGGATACACAACAGGAACGTGGCCAGGGCAGTGCACCAGGCGTTACAGAAAATGTGACTTCGGGTTTTATTCAAAAACCCCGTGCAGTTTCTCCCTTGACTAAATTCCCAAGCGGTGAAAGCTCTACTCAGCCAGCATCCTCTCACACCCGCCCCACTGCCAGCAATGCTCAGCCCGACATTCAGAGCCAGGCCCTGTCCAGAGAGCTCAGTACGCATGCACAACCAGGGCAGGACGGGAGAGTCATTCCAGGATACCGGGCGGATTGTGCTGTGAGGACAGCGTGCTCACTGAGCACAGAGCACATGCGGCAGGCTCACGAGCTGGAGGATTCATTGATGATAATCTGATTCTCTACATGAACATGAGTGCACACGAGATGTGCGTTCACATGGACATACATGCACACATGTGTGTGCAGGCGGAGACGCACCAGCAGGTGCCCAGACAGAAATGATCGCACTGAATGCACACGTGCATGCACAGACAGACTGACACGACCACACACACACACAACACATCGGCCTTGAATCTGTGGAAGAAACCTCAGTTAATCCTGGAGCATCATTTCGGCATGTGCTGCTGAATTCCACTGGCAGGTGTTTTTGTGCCAGAATCACAGGCCCGTTGGTCTTCGCTGTCTTCTTTTCCACGCTCTCCGTCCACTTCGGGTGTTACGGTAGTGCTGGCGCATGCACGAATTGGGAAGTGCCCCCCCCCTATTTCCTGGAAAACGTTGTGTCCAACTGGTGCTAATTCTTCAAATGCCTGGTAGAATTTTGCAGCGCGATCCTCTGGGCCTGGACATTGCAATTTGGGGTGTTTGTATTTTTTTTAAAGATTTTATTTATTTATTGGACAGAGAGAGGGATCACAAGTAGACAGAGAGGCAGGCAGAGAGAGAGGAGGAAGCAGGCTCCCCGCTGAGCAGAGAGCCCGATGTGGGGCTCGATCCCAGCACCCTGGGATCATGACCCGAGCCGAAGGCAGAGGCTTAACCCACTGAGCCACCCAGGCGCCCCTGGGGAGTTTGTATTTTTAATCACAAATTTAATTTTCTTACCAGTGACAAGGCTCTGCACACCGGGTGGGATGCCGTAGTCGTGCTTCTCAAGAAGTGGTACCATCTCAGTTGGCAGTCTCCGCGGGTCGAGCTGGTTACGCATCCTCTCCTGCCCCTCCGTGGTCTGAGGCTCTGAGGGGCAGCCTGCGAGCCGGTTTGTGTCTGTTTTCTTTGTCAGCTCAAGGGCCACCTACACCGGGAAGTCTTTCCAGAAGGCTCCCTCCAAAATACACCCTTCTTCTTCAGGCAAGGATATGAAAATATCCTCGGCACGGGAGTGCGGACAGGTGCAGCCACGAGGGGAAACAGAGTGGAGTTTCCTCTAAAAGGGGCCCAGCTGTCCCCCTTGGTGGCGTGAACTGAAAAGATCGAAATCTGGAAGAGATGTTCGCAGCAGCTTCATTGACAACAGCCAAAAGGTGGAAGCGTCCGTGGACAGAGAACCGGGAACGCAAACCGCGACCCGACCGCACAGGGGAGTAACACTCCGCGTGGACGAGGAAAGGAGCTCTGACACCTGCTCCAGCGCTCATGAACTTGGCAGCCTGACGCGGAGTGAAACAAATGCCGTCCAGTTCTGCTCCCGTGAGGTCCCCAAGCAACGTCCGATTTACAGGGACAGAAAGTAGACACTGGGTGCCGGGGGGCGGGATGGGGGCCTGGGAAGTTCATTTCACGGGGGCAGAGTTTCCGTTTTCACAGGACACAAAGAATCGTGCGATGGAGGCAGTGATGTCTACACGTGTTGCTTCTCTCACCAGAGTTAAAACTATACAGAGAGAGATTTTATACATTCAAACACAGACTTCATTTCTTTTATCTTGACCAGAAAACCTCCTTCCTTTTGAGACAAAATCTCTGAAGTCAATAGTTTTTACAGGTTTGATAGGTGGGTAGACAGACAGACAGACAGACATAGTCCTTGAACTGGTTTCTTCAGACGGTTCCGATGCAGCCCACTTACACTCTCCAGGCTGCAGCGGGCCTGCCCACTCCTCCCCATCAAGCAGCCCCTTGGCCCTGAGTCCCCCGACCGCATGCCCCCAGGCCTCAGGTCACAGGCTCACACAGCTCTGGGCCACCCCTTTCCCCAAGCTGTGAGCTGTGTGCAGTGTCCACTCGGCCCTTCCCGCTCTCTGCCCGTGACCTCTGTACTCACCTTTCCACGAAACATTCCGGCGCACGCTCCCTCTTCCCCAGAGCCCCCGCCCTTCACCTGGGCACTGGTGTCCCAGGGACATCCCCCTTTCCTGCCCCACAACTGTTTGTCCCTTGGTCTAGTCTGGTCGCTACTCAGCTACGCGAGGAACTCCCGCAGAGCTGCTCCCCGACACCTGGTGGCAGGATCCTCCCTCCTGACCCCAGACCCTGTAGAACCCGGTCCAGCCCCTCCGGCTGACCCTCCTCGGGTCCCACCACACTCAGCTGGGCCCTCAGCTCGAACATCCCCTCTCAGTGCTCCTCCCCTGGCACTCGCCCCCCATGCTCTGCTCCCCCTCCTCCCTCCCCCCTCGGTGCTTCTCCCCCTACCCTTCCTCTTATCAGTACAGACACAGGTGTCTCGCAGCCCACCACTCCTTTGTGCATCTGTCTGGCTAATCCTCTCCCCACAGCAATTTGCACATTCTTGGAAAAATGCCACAAAATTGCCAGAGGAATGGAGGCCTTTGAGCGAGGGGCCTGGAAACGTCAAGCACAGAGTTGGAAATAGCTCCTTGGAGTTTTTGTGTATTTTAGCCATTTTCTTTAAACACAAGGCCTTAGGGAACAGGACATTTCATTTTTCATTAAATACGACTATGGAGTAAGTAAGGTTTGGATCTTCGAGCAGCTGCCACTCTGGGGCTGGGACAGGAGTCACCAGTGGGGGCAGCCTGGGCTCCGGCCACCACTCCCTGCCCCCGGCGGACCGTGGTGCCTTAAGTAGTGCAGGCGTCTTTAGGAAGTCGTTCGTGGCTGCTCACAAGCATGGATGAGAACATAACTTGTCAACATTCTGAAACTCACTCCTTCAACCATAGAAATGAGGAAACGATCTTGACTTCTAAGGAAGTATGAGTAAAAAAACTACGGACTTCAGAGTCCTTGTCGAAAGAGGAAGGAAGTTTTCCAGTCAGGATAGAAGAAATGGAGTATTTTTCCAACTGTGCTGGAGCTCAGGGGGCGCTCAGCGCCCGTGTCTGGCAAGTCTGCCTCCATCCCCTGGGCCGCAGCCCCCAGCCCCTTCCTCGTGGCCCAGCGGCAGGCTCAGGGATGCACCCGGAGTCCAGCCATGGCAGGACTGCCAAAGCCCCCGGATAGAAAAATCCACCCGTGGAAGTTGCTGAAAGGATAAAGTACAAAGCTGGAGTCGCAGAGGCCACCGCCTCCAGGAGAACCGGCCGTCGCAGGAACCAAGATGGGTCTGGGAGGCCACTGGGCTGGTCCTCTCGGGGCTGGCAGCCGCAGGGGGGCCGCTGGGCCCCAAGTTCCCATGGCAGCAAAAGAGGCCGCTCCCTGGGGACTGCCCCCACCCCGCTCTGCCAAAGTCCCGATGACTGTCCCACGTGCCACTCATCAGTTTTGCAAAGACTCAAAGATGGACGTGAGGAAGGGGAGAGAGAGAAATGGAAACGACGCTGATAAGATCTGAAGACCGATGTCGAGCGCCACACCCGCGGGAGGCCTGCTCCAGGTCTGCACCCGGTCTTTCGTGCCGACCCCACTGAAGTGAAAGCGTCGAACTCCTTAGCAATATGACTTGAAAAGTAGGCAAGATGGGAGCAGGGTCGGGGGGCCCCTGGGTCACTGTTTGCTCACGCTCCTGGTCCCTCGGGGCACGGCCCTGTGCGCACACACACACGCACATGGACGTAGACCAGATGTCCGGGGGGCTCCGTCGGTGAAGCCTCTGCCTTCAGCTCAGGTCATGATCCAGGGTCCTGGGATCGAGCCTCTCATCGGGCTCCTCACTCAGTCGGGTCTGCTTGAGGCTCTCGCCCTCTCCCTCTGCCCCTTCCCACCACAGACTCGCTCTTTCTTGCAAATAAAAATCTTTTTTTCTAAGATTTTATTTATTTATTTGACAGAGAGAGAGATCACAAGCAGGCAGAGAGGCAGGCAGAGGAAGAGGGAAAAGCCGGGTCCCTGCTGAGCAGAGAGCCCGACGTGGGGCTCGATCCCAGGACCCTGAGATCATGACCCGAGCCGAAAGCAGAGGCTTTAACCCACTGAGCCACCCAGGCGCCCCAAATAAATATTTAAAAAAAAAAAGAAAAGAAAAGAAAATAGAAGCAATGGGAAATAGGGCCAGGTTTCAGCTTGGGCACTTGCCCCCCTGATGCCAGGGCAGCTCAGAGCTCAGGTTCCCTGCACACCTGGGGCACTGGCGGTTACAGAAAATGTGAAGGGGAGAATGTACAGACATGACGCAGGGATTCTCACTCCTGGTAGAATCGGCTGTGGTTCTTCAAAACACTGACTGTGTTTATAAGATGTTATATGACGTATATATAATGCTTATTATAAAACATTCGAGAAATGTGGGGCAGCACAAAGAGAAAGAATGATTTTTCTATTCAACGTGTTACGGACTGAATGTTTTTGTCCCCATACAACTCATCATCGCCAGGTTTGGAGATGGGGTCTTTTTGGAAGTGATTGAGGTTGAATGAAGTCATAAAGGTGGTGAGTCCCTGATCTACTAGGACAAGTGTTTTTAAGATTTATTTGTTTATTTGAGAGAAAGAGAGATCACGAGCCGAGGAGAGGGGCAGAGGGAGAGAAGCCGATTCTGGGATGGGCACGGAGCCTGATGCGTTGATCTCACAACCCCAAGATCACAACCTGAGCCAAAATCAGAAGTCGGACACTTAACCAACTGAGCCACCCTGGGGCCCCAGGACTAGTGTTTTTATGTGTGTGTGTGTGTCTACCTTGTGAGAACGCAGAGAAAATAGCCATCCACAGCCAGGAAGAGGGTCCTCGCCAGGAACCAAACCAACCAGCCCCTTGATCTTGGACTTCCCAGCGTCCTTCCCAGCCTCTGCAAGTGGTTCTGCTGTGAAAGCGTGCAGTCTACGGCATTTTGTTATGTCAGCCCATACACCGTAGTCACCGCGACTCCAGAATCCACATACACGGGCACAGAGGAAGGTTGGCCAGCTCCAGTGTTACCAAGATAGAAACACGGTACTGTAGCTGGCAGCTGGGAGACACCAGTGGTAGATGATAGATAGACGTCAGATAGATAGAGGGCGGATGGACAGATGGACGGACAGATGGACGGATGGGTAACAGATGATGGATGGATGGGTGGATGGTTGATGGACAGATGGGCAGACAGAAAGATGGATGGATGGATACTGATGGATGGATGGACAGACAGACAGACAGATGGGTGGATGGGTGGACGGATGGATGGATAAATAGATCGATGATCGAGAAAGAAATTGAATTTTATTCAGATAAAGTTGTCCTAAACATACTAATTTAATTCAATTTTCTAAAGTTAACTTAACTTGAAATATATTTTTTAAAGACCCTATGATGAAACCATTACATGCTGAACCTCAGATAAACGTTTACCCACCAAAAAAGATCATTTCAATTCCTACCTGGGAAAGTTAACCCTTCATCGACCTTTTATGCCAGCAACGCGCCCCCCTTCCCCCGCCAACTCTTCATACCTGTTTGGGAATGTTACGTCTTGTACTGGCTTGTGGCGTTTTATGTTCAGTACCGTCGTCACAATCCCCACACGGAGCCATGTGGACTCCTCCGGTTCTCAAAGCTTTTCTACCGTCTCAATGTGTTCTTCCTCTGGTGGGCGGGACTCCGTGGGCACCTGTTCCAGGGAATGTTCTGCCTATGGACTGACTGGGCTCAGACCAGCCTCACGGGCAGTCCCCAGTGCACTGGACCCAGTGTCCCCTGTCCCCGGGCCCACAGGACGCGCTCTCCACGCGCAGGTGCCCGGCCCCCGCCCAGCTCTCCCTCGAGCCCTGACCCATCTCCTGCACAAACCATTTCCAGATGCCCTGTTGAGGCGCGCACTCTCCGTGTGCTGGAGCTGGCAGAACCCGCCGGGCTGGGAGCTGAACGAGGCAGGGGCTGCAGGAGGAGGTCCCTGCCTGGAGGTTAGAGGGTTCGCAGAGACTGCAAGGAAGAGGTAGTTCAGAGGGACAAACCTCGGGGTGAATGTCCCCGCCCCCGCGTGGTCACAGCAGCACGACAACATCTGACCCCTGAGAAGCAAGAGCCCCCACTCCAAGGAAGGTTGCAGCTCAGGACACAGCACAAGAGACACCGCAAGAGAGAACGGAGCTCCGGCTCCTGGGCACGGCCTCCAGTGTCCGCTAACGCCCAGCACAGGGGATGTGCCCGGGTCAGGAGACTCGGCTGCAAGCTCGTCCACCCCACACCCGCCCTCATCTGTAAATGCACCAAGCTGGGATGCAGGGAGTGCTCCAGATGGGCCACAGCCCCAGGCACCAGGGCATCGTCCAGCAAGGGACATGAAGGCACCAGGCTTGGGGGCCTTTCCGGGGCTGCCACAGCGAGATGGGCGTGGCAGGTTCAGGGCCACTTCCAAGTCCAGCCTGAATGGGAGGGACGGGCGGGATGTGGACCAGGCTCTCTGTCACAGGAGAGAGGGGATTTGGCCAGGCCATGTGCAGGTGGTCACTCGACGCAAAATATGGTTGGTTCCAGAAATTTCCCTCTAAAAGAGGTGACCTTGTAACGGTGCAGTTTGCCTCCTGGAAGCAGTGCTTCAAGACGTGGCTCATGACCTCCTCAAAAATGGCAGAAGTCAAGAGGCAGGCGTGGAAAGTGGGCCAAGACGGGTCCAAGCCCCAGCATGGGCTCCCCCGACCCTGGGCCTTCTCCACACCAGGTCTTAGCAGGCAGCAGCCCTTGGGCCCCTCACGGGTGAGCTCCAATTGCAGTCCTGCCCCAATGCTCTGGGCGGACAGGTGACAGATGTGGGGCCCTGAGATCGCCCGGCCCCTGGCTGGGACCAAGGAGGGACACCGAGGGTGTGCAGTCCTGGGACAGCCCAGTCCACCTCAAGCTCTCTCCGCGCGTCTGTGTCTCTGTCTGTCTGTGTGTCTCTCCTCTTGTTACAGGGAAGAAAACAGAATAAACACCAAGTCAGGATGGAAAACAGAGGCAGTACAAAGATGACATTGTGATTTTCCTTTGAGCAAACGAAGGGCTTCTGTCCCCAGGATGATGTCCCATTTTCATGTTTTTTTAATTTTCATGCTGCAGGGGCTCGGTGAACGCCAGCTGAACCCAGTGAGTCCCGACAGCGCCCCAGGAAGTGAAGGTTCAGGACGGAGATGAGGGCTGCATGTCCCCGCGACCTTGCTGCTGCCCTGTTGATTCCAACCACTCAGCTAGGTGCACGGTGATGTGTCCCTGTGGCACTGGTGTGTTTCCCTGAACGAGTGAAATTGGGGTCCTCCCCTGTATGCCCCTGTCACAAGCCATTCAGGTGGGTCCCTAAGACACAGAGCAGGACTCAACAGTCACGTCCATGCCGAGCTCGGCCCTCCAGCTCCGCCATTCCTCAGCCGTGACGTCCCTCTCATCCCCGAGGCTGCCCCTTTCACCCACACAGAGCTGCCCAGACCCCAGGGCCATGCCAGCCCCATCAGACCCAGGGTGTCCAGCCCCATGCCAGGTCCCCCAACAGCTGGTCCTCTGTCCATTCAGTGTCAGGACACGGATGCCAGGACCCACACGGCCACCTGCCCCCTGTGGAGCTGGTCCCATAACAGCCTTCCAGGCGGGAGGCTCAGTCACTCCTGTGAACCAGGCCCGGGCGTCTGGGGGCATTTGGGGTTCGCCTCGTGTTTTTCCTGAGTTTAGATGTGACTCTGCAGTGGTCTTGTTTCTGCCTGTCTATCCAGGAGCCAGAGCAACCCTCATGGATGCTGATTTGCTGTGGGATTGTTTATGCCCAATGGGGGCACCCCTGGCTTAGCTTTGGGCACCTGGCCAGCTTCCGAGGCAGGGGGTTGGAGAGCAGATTGCTGTGGCCAAGTCAGGCCAGTGCCGTCCCCCTCTGGATGGCATGGACTTATGTCCCCCCCGATGCGGCCAGAAGCAAACTCAAATGCGTGGCCGGCTCCTAGGGGGAATGTTCGTGGCCAGAGGCAGCTCTGCCCACCCAAGCTCATCAGGCGCTCCGTCTTCTGGATCCTGTGGCTGGCCCGCTTTCGGGGGGCGTTGTAGCCTCCGGGCTCACTTCCTGCGTGCTCACTTCCTCCATGCTCACTTCCGTGCTCATTTCCCGAGGGCGCTCATCTGAACTGCCTGGAGCAAACACCTGCTTCTGACTGCTGGAGAGAACCCGTGAGCCTGCAGGCCCCGACAGTCCCAGGCCCCATCCACACGCGGACCTCAGACCCACCGCCCGCGCGGCCGCCCAGAGCCTTGTCCTGCTCCGTGCAGCCCACCCACGAGCCGGCCTCAGTCCACACGTCAGCCTCCGGGAGGCCGGCCTGCCGCCGCCGCTGGCACCCAGGAGGCTGCATGGCGACCTCGTAACAATGGATCTGTCGTGCCAAGGGGCCAGGACTCGGTCAACAACAGACAGCACCCCCCAGTTTCTGTCCCTGCACCAACCCAGGACCCACCAGAGAAATCCAAGCTCGCTCCCCTCCCCATCACACGGGATGCCCAACTCCCCTTAGCCCCCTCCAGCCCCCCAGGCCCACAGCCCCCTCCACCAGAAACCCTCCCCTCCCCTGCCTGCCTCCCAGCCTCTGTCCACCCAAGCAATGGGGACACCCTCTCCATGGACACGCACATATGCCCCTCAGCCAGTGGGCCCCATGTCCCCATAGCCAGCAGGTACCAACACTGTCACCAACACCATCACCATCTCTGTCATCCCGAGGGGACCCGTCCTGTGGCAGCAAAGCGGCAGATGTAGGACTCAGATGAGGGCCTGGACCTCACGGACTGTAGTGATAACGTGACAGCAACATGTCCCTCTCTGCCATCCAGGCAAGCATGACCGGCATCCTCTCTCTGGATAACAGCAGCTCGTCTCTGCGTCCCCGGCCCCTGACCCTCCAGAGAAGCACCCCAGGGCTCTCCTTCCCTCCGTTGATCCCGAAAGAGCAAAAGGGAGATGCCCCCACAGGACGTAGCCCGACACACAGAAACCTGTTCCCATGCGAGATGCAGGTCGAGTCCCCGGGAGACCACGGAGCCACATCACGAAAGCCAACAAGTTTGCTTCTGTGAACAGTGACCCTCACGTTAAACCGGAGAGATGAATAGCCCACGTCATCCACACCGTCAGGAAGGCTCCGGCGACCTTGGACGTTCAGGTGACAACAGGAATCAAAGTCTCAGCCACGCCGCTGCCCACGGGAGGCAGGGATTTGCCTTCTGGTTCCATCCAAGGGAAAATGACCCAAAACCAATGCCATCAGTGCTGTTCTTGATGCCACGTCAGTGTTACCAGCCAGGCCCACCGAGGCAGCGGCCAGGAGCCACCCAAGGGCTCTGGTCACGGCTGCCACAGTCAACGTCCACCGCCCACATGGGTGGGTGTGGGGACCACGCAGAGCCACACAACGGCTGGGCTGGGAGAGAACGGTGGTCTCTGGTGACACCTAAGCCACCAGGCCATGGGGCAGGAGCCAGGCTGGGCTCAAGGTGGCGAGTGTAGATGGCATTGCGTCTCCAGTGTTACCCTGTCACCCTTTCCCCCAAGACACTCATGTGAGTGCAGAGAAACCACGGGAGAGTCTGGCTCCCTAACTGCAGCCCAGCCACCAGGGGACACGAGCGTTTCCCGAATGCGACGCAACTTAGGAAACCTGCCAAGGGGCCAGACGCCAGCCAACGACCACCGTCCAGTCAGGCACGCCTCTCACCCCCTGCACATGGCAGGTCACTGACCCGCACACAGCACCCCCCCAGAGCCTCACATGTGTGCGCCCTGGGGCCTCGCTGTACAGGGGACCCGCTGGGTCAGAACGGCCCCGTGTGCCCAGGGAAACCGCGAGCCGCTGGTCAGGGACCCTGCGACGGCCACACATGCAAATGATGGTGTCTGCCAAATCCAGCCTCGCCTGGGGGACCTGCTTCAAAGTAACTGCCCCCAAGAGGACTATAAGAGAAAATTGCAAACACTGATAATAAAATATTAAGAGGCTGCAATAACTCTCCCCAGGAAAGTGCGCCGTGTAGAGTCATGCTGTGTCTAAGAAATGGTGCTCTCGGAGGTGACCTCAGTGTCGCTGAATCCCAGAGCTCCCCGGCAGGCGGTGGAGGCTCTCACAGCCGGCATGGCCTGGATCCCAGGGCACCCACTCTCCGGGGCCTCCTCGGCCTGCAGGGCTGCGGTAGACCCTGCTCTCCCCACCCCTGAGATGCAGCCCTGCCCCTCCTCTGCCCCACAGCCTGGCCACGTCTCTGCCACCTCTCCCCGTGGCTCAGCCTCCTAGCGTACCCCCTGCCACAGCCTGGAAGGCTCGGTTCTCCCACCCTGCAATGTGTGGGCTGGACCCCATGTTCTGACCACAGGGCCACGAGCTGGGCTGCGGTGCCAGTCCTGCTCGGCATTTGCTGGGCCTTCCAAGCCCCTGCTCTGCAGGCCTCCCAGCTCCCCAGAATCCTCGTCCGACGGCAGCTCTACCCCAGTGTGTCTTCCCTCTTCTTCTAGGCAGATTTGAGAGTCTTTCAGAAGATCAAGGGGTCCAGCTGACTCAGGACATGGCTGTCTCCGCTTGGGGCAGGTGGTCGAGCTCACCGGAGAGGGCGGAGGGTGAAGCCAAGTCAGCTCTGGGCATGGTGACACTAGGACAGTGACACTGGACAGTTCACCGAGCCCCTGGGGGAAAGGGCTAGAAAGGGCCAAAGGGCACAGGACCCACCAAAGCAGGTCGCATTCAGAGAGGATGGGAAGGCTGTTCCCCATAACCAGGCAACAGGGTCTGCACGCCAGGTAGAATGAGGTATCTGACCGTCTCCAGCCCCAAGGTCCCCCGGGGCAACCTCGTCCCTGAGCAGATCAGGACAGTTCCCAAAAGGCAGCCTGGTCTGACCAACCCTCCTCAGCCTCACTCCTGCCCCAAAACAACTCAGACTGGAAAAAACTGGTCAGGTCACAGAAATTTTGCCTCTTATCCATCCAACCCGAAAGAGGAAACTCCGAGCAGAACAGCACGTCCCAGCCAGCTCTTCAAAGACAGGACCCCTTTAGACGGTAAATCGCCCCCGGCACCTGGAAAATTCCACATCGTGGACTGTCTTCCGGGCCCTCACCGCAGACAGAGAACATGCTGTATAAAGCAATCTCACAAGAAGGGCTGGGTCCTTCTCGTCGAGCTCACGTAAATAGGCCCGCAGGTCTGGGTGGGCGTGCAGAGAACCAGCAGGGCTCTGCGGTTCGTCTCGGGAGGGGCGGAGAAGCCCGTGCTGCGGGGGAGCTTTGAGTTGAAATACACCAACTCGCTATGAAAAATTCTCAGTGCTGCGGAGGGCAGGCTCCCCTCGAAACAGGCAACAGGACCCAGATCCACCTCCAACTTTTGGAAGCCGGTCCTGAGCAGCAGGGCCGGGAGAAACACGATTTCCAAGAAGAAAGAGGCTCCGAAAGCCTGCGATAGTAAAATGTTCACACAAGAGTTGAAGAACGTCGGTGTGCTCTGAAAACACAGAACTGGGTAAGAACCCCCAAGAAAGGGTTTCATTTCCAAGTCCACATCACAACCTGTCTGCAGACAACTAACCTGTTCCGACCCCGCTGACAGAGCCGCGCCGCCCCACGTCCCCATGTCACCACCTCGGTGTGGAACTGGGCGAGCCTGTGCTCGTTATCTTGAGAAATCGAGCTCATTGGAGCGTCTTGAGCTGCTTTCTCTGATTTTCTGCCTCGCTCTCGTTTCCGCGGAACGTTTAACGCCATGATTGTGTAACCGTGTGTCCAGCTCATTGGACCTGTAATGACCGACGTGGGTTCTCATCCACGTCCGCCTGAGGCCCCACGCGCGGCCGGCTAGGCCAGTTCTCCCGCCAGCGGCACGCCTGTGACCGATGTCATCTGACGTACGACTTCCAGTGTGCCCGGCTGGCTCCCAGCCCCCGGCCAGCGAGTGGTCTCTGATTTCCCGGGAACTTTCAGAGGCAGGAAAACTCCGCACAGACCAAGGGGAACAAAGCTACCGCACGCACGCGTCCAGCTGGGAACAGATCTGCTCCCCTTCGAGCCGGCCTTGGGCTGGGAACTCATGCGCGGGACTGTGCTGGGCGCCGGCAGGTGAGGCCTGCAGTGGGACGCGGGGCTGACGGCCGGTTGCGTGACCGAGCACTGCGGACGGAGCAGCCGGAAGTGCGTCCAGACTGCCCTCCTCTCCTGAGGACACGGCACTGCCCTGGGGCCCCCTCTGCAGGATAACTCGTCCTGACAGGCCTCGTCTCTGCATCGGGCCCCATCCTGGGTCTGGGGAAACACCCCCGACAAGCAGCATCCAGCACGCGGGAGCGGGGCTGTGCCCCAGGCGGCCTCCGGGCCCCCCCCGCATCCCTGGGAGGCCAGTGGCCGTGCTCTCATGCTTTCGGGGCCGGCACCACGCTGGGTGAGGAAGGTCCCTCTTGCGGGCAGGGAGGTCGAATAGAGCTCAATCCTCCCGTAGAAGCTGGCAGCCACAGACAGCGTGGGCTTGGTGGAGGGAAGGTAATCGGTTCATTAAAAACAAGTTCCACGTGGGAACATGTCTGACTTCGGGGGCAGGTGGAGGTGGAGCGCAGGCAGGGCTGCGTCGGCCCCCACCTTCCGCCTCGGGGGGCCACGCGTGCCACATCCCTGGGCAGGCGTGTGAAATGCCCAGGCGAGTGCCTTGGAAGCTCCTCGGGTCGGGAAGTAGCTGGCCACGGTGACCGAGAATGTGGGGCAGCAGGGACACCCAGGTCCGGTTTCCTCGACAGGAAGGGACTGAGTCACAGGCTCATTCACGGGCGCGGCCCACGAGCACAGGGAGGCCGGGGCCTCAGCCGGGGTCGGACCTCTCCAGAGACAACCCACGTTCAGGAGGCTTTAAGGATAACTTTCTCCGAACTTGGAAAAGAGCCCTCTGAGTCCTCGGCGGGTTTCCTGGAAAGTTAGAGAGACTTTGGCTGTGACCGTTGTTGTGACCAAGTCTCCTTAACCCCGAGACTGGATCAGATCCAACAGGACCTCACAAGAGGAAGAGGACTTTCTTCGAGGACGCGCCTCCCCCCCCCCCCCCAGCCCCGTGGCCCTGCTTAGGGGTCTAGGTAAGGAGGAGCCTCCGGAGGAGGGGGCCGGGTACTGAGAGTACGGTGACAGCCCACGGGACGCCGTCCACAGCAACCAGCTCCAGAGCAGGAGGGGTGAGGCCCGGCTGGGGCAGGAGCTTCTGCAGAAACAGACAGCCTGGGAGGCAGGAAGGCCAGTCCTCGGGACACGGCGACCTTCCCGGCCGGCCGCTAAGGCTTCTCTCGCTGGGAGGACGGCCCCCTCCTGCCCTGCAGGTGTCGCTCCCCCCATCCAGCCCCGGGGGTCCTGACTGCCTGAAACCCCCTTCTTTGTCAAAGGAGCCCCAACTTAACTTGGGGTGCCCACGGGCCCTGATGCAAATGCCTACGTCCAGACGCCCTTGCAGCTGGGAGTGGCCATGAACAGGGCCTGGAACCTGAGATACTGGCGGACGTCGGCTGGGCTGGACCTCCTGAGAAAGGAGGCAGGTCCAGGTGTGCACAACCCACCCTCTTGCTGGGATACTGCTGGTGTAGATGCCCCACGCTGCCCAGAAGCTGGGATCTCGCGCCCAGGACGGCCCGGAGGCCAGCGGCAGGGCCGCAAGCTGCTAGCCAGCGCGGCTGCCTCTCCCAGACTTCCCACGGCCGCCCGAGACCCAGGCATGCCTGTGCTCACCGGACCGGTGCCCAGAACATGGTGGGTGCAGGTGTTTGTTGTGGGATGGACAAGTGGGGGCGTCTCTCAGTCAGGGGTGGGGGGAGATGGAGGAAGAGAAGGCAAGCCACCCTGGGGGTCTCCACACTCCAAAAGGCAAACCCAGCTTGTAAGGTCAGAGGAAAGAGCCCACAGCGACTTCCGTCTTCGCCCACTGGGACAGTCACAGTTCAAGTGTGACCGGCTTCCTCGCAGAGTGACCCCATCCGTCCACGGGTTCCTTGGTTGTGCGGACCCAGAGACACCATCTGAACTGACTCCGTCCTGTCTTATTTCGTGACGTTCAGCACAGAGCAAGGGCGGAGAGGAACCCTTGACTGAAGCCCACCTCAGGGGTCCTGGGGAGCAGGGCCAGCATCGCTGCAGGTTGGAGAGAGACCCCCCACTCAGCTACGTGCCCCCTAAACCAGCCCCTAACCCCGACCCTGCCCTGCGTGACCCCTGGACCAGCTCCTGACCCCTTCCCCATGCTGTGTGGCCCTGACGGCTGCCGTCTGCCCCTGACGTCCAAAGCCCCATATTCCAGGGTATTTTTGAAGCTTGGGGAACAAGGATGCGCTTGCTCTGCTTCTGTGAACAATTTGGCCGATCACCACCTTCTGTTTGCTGGCGCAGAGAGACACAGACCAGACCTCCTCACTTGAGCGGAAACCCCATCCCCAGACCCAGGGGTGGGCCTCCCCGAGTGGGACTTGGAGAGCTCTGGCTGAGTCCCGCCCACCATGACTGCCCGCGGCCCCCACTGGGCCACAGCTCAGAGATCAGGCTGACAATGGGGTGGGTGAGCCCTTGAGATACCAGCTGCGGGAACACCAACCCTTCCGTCCAGACGGAGGCCTTGGCAGTCATGCACAGAGCAGGCTTGGCCTACCTGTGGGGGTCACGGGGAGCCCAGCCATAAATACCCCACGTGCTCCCTCAGCGCTGCTGGCACCCGCCTCCCAGCAGGCGGAGAGGTGGAGACTGAGTGACTGAAGGAGATTTCCCAGACTCCCCCATCCCAGTCCCCCACCCCCCCAGCCCGCACAGAAGGCTCTGCCCTGCTGACCCGCGCGCGCCTGACCTGGAGCCCAGGCTCCTCACCGCAGTCCGCCAAGCAGAGACGGCTCTCGGCCTCAGGGACACATCACCCAGAGAGCAGGCGCAGAGCTCCCAGGAAGGACAACGGGGAGCCGGATGTCAGAGGAATGAGGACACTCGGGAGCACAGTGGACCCTTGAACAGCACAGGGTTAGGGGCACAAACCCCCGCCGTGTGGTCGAAAATTCACACATTACTATTGACTCCCTGAAACTTAACCACAGGGCCCTCGAGATGCACATGCCGGGGGGCTGGCCATCCCCAGAGCCACTGATGGGAGGGAGGTTTCCACACGCTATGCAACCATCCAGGCCTCCGAGCTGGGAATTCCACAGAGGGGATTCTGTCTCAGTCCCATGGGAAGGAGGGTCAAGGGCTGGCTGGAGGCAGGGAGAGACCACCTCCTCACTTCTAGCCTGAGGGCAGCCCTGAGCTCTGTCCGGCTGCATCAGAACTGACAGTGCCACTCACCATCTCGTGGAAAAGTGTTGGCAGTGCCACCTGCCTGAGGGTTGTCGTGGCACCGCACACCACGCATCAGGGGGCACGATCCCACCCCCTCCGATGCCACTACATCAGGCCGCCCACGGTCTGGGTGGAGGCTGGGCCAGAGCCTCTGGGGGACCCGGGAAGTCCAGGGACTGCTCCCCCTGCAGCACACTTGGGGTGGGGGGTTCTAGGGGCTCTGCACATCACCGCCCACTGGGAGAGCGCCGGGCAAACGGACAGTCCTCACCTGTCGCCGGCCATGCCCCTTCCCCTGTCCCCACCACCCCCCAGGCCCCTGCCAGGACAGCCTGCCTAGTGGAGCCCACCTCCTACCAGGGCTGGGAGAGGTCAGGAGGGAGGGGCCTGTGCCCCCGGGGACTCCGTGTGCTCCCAGCCTGCAGCCCAGGGACCTCCTGAGCTCAGGAGAGGGGGCGCTGAAGAACATGCGCTTTCCCGGGAACCAACGCATTTCCTGAGAGTGCACAGGCCACCCCACGGCCACCCTCCTGCAGCCACGCAGAGGCCACATCGGTGACCCCAACCCAGGAGACCCCAAAGTGAGCCAGGCAAGGCTGACCTCCGGTACAGGCGTGACCCTCAGGTGTGTGGGTGTGACCCTGGGCGTGAAGGAAGATGTGTCCTTCTGGGTTCCTGGCTCACTGGGCAGCATGTCATGGTAGGCGAGCTGGGGGCAGAGGAGACTCTAGGCAGGAGCCCTTCCCCCACCCCGTGGGGACCCCCTTACACATGCTGTCACGCACTTCCAAACTTTCTCTGTTCCCGGAAAAGCGACAGCCTGTCCCGTAGAAACGTGCATCACCAGTGTGATCCAGGAGGAAGAGCCACAGGTGCCACTCGGTGACCACAGCCCAAGCACTACCCCTGGGACGCCCCATGCTCCCAGCCCCTGTGGTGTTACGACACCCCGCGAGCCGGGACGGTCATCACCTTCCACGGGGGTGGAAACCCAGCCTGCAGGTCATGCAGCGGAGCCCGGAACCCTCTCTCCCGGCTCCTCTGAGCCATCGCCGAGCCACTGCCCTGAGAAGCTTCGTGTCCTAAAACAGCTTTCCCTGGAGAGCTAATTCAGACCGTGCTTTTCCCATGCCACAGGCAGGACTTCCTAAAACCAATGGACTTGAAGATGGGATGTTGGGAAAGCCCTGGCCTTTCCGGACTCAGTTTCTGGCTCCCCACCGATGGCTTCTGGGGCGGGGTTGAACCAGCAGCATTCACCAAAACCACCTGCCTGCCCAGCCCCAAGTATGTGGGGTTCTTTGACGACCACGGAAAAGCAGCAGGTCGCCTTCCAGGTGGCTCCCAGGTGGGCGATGGCAGACCACTGAGGAGGTCTGCTTAAAGTGAGAAGACCCGGGACGGGCTGGGGGACAGAGGGCAGCCCATTGCACCCAGGCTCTGTCCTGAGGGTGTGGTCACAGACTCCCAGGAGACAGAGCAGTCCCCGTCGTGCACCCTGTAATCCGCAAAGGCCGTGAATATTTTCCTCTGAGCTAAACACAAAAATTATCTGAGTTTTCTCTTCCTCCCAGGAGCTCCTAACCCAGTGTGTCCTGGCTTCACCCTGGAGAGCTGAGAGACAGGCGCCAAGCCCAGGCCCCACACGCAGGTTTCTCTGCAGCAAGACGCAGGCCCACTATAGCTGTTTCCCGCCCCGAAGGCCGGCACGCCCGTGCCGAGGAGAAGGTCCGGCCAGGAAGTGGACACTGTGCTCTGCAAGGGTGAGGGGAAGTGAGAGACCAAGTCCAAGGAAGGGTGGGCCGCGGCCCTGGCCAAGGTCCAGGAGCAGCTGCCCCCAGGACAGGCCCACTGAGCGGGCGCATCTGCAGGACCTCTGACCCCACCTTGTGCTCCCACTGTGGGGAGATTCTGCTCTGTTTCTAGTTTGTGGATGCTCCTTACCACGAACTCCAGTTGAATTTTGTTTCCCACACCCATGTGAATTCTCTGCTTTATTCTGCGAATGTGATCTCCATTCATTTTGTTAAATATTTTATTTATTTATTTGACATAGAGAGAGAGTGTGTGTGTGCAGGAGAAGGGGGAGCGGCAGAGGGAGAAGCAGGCTCCCTGCTGAGCAGGGACTCCCCCTACCCCATGCAGGACTCCATCCCAGGACCCTGCGATCCTGACCTGAGTCGAAGGCAGACACAACCAAAGGCAGACACAACCGACTGAGCCCCCCAGGCGCGCCCTTTCCATTCATTTTGTAATGTAAAACCAACCTCACATTCCTGGGGTCAGACCCACCTGGTGAGGACATGTTGCCCTTGCTCCTTAGAGCTGAACGTGATCTGTTGATGCTTCCTTAACAATGCGCGCATCCACGAGGGACACTGGTCTATAACTTTCCGATAGTCCCTTGCTGTGAGCCAGTCCTCCGTAAATGAGCTCCGCAGCACTCCTGACACACACGGTTTTAGTTTAACGCCACTGTTGTCCCTTCCTTAAGTATTTGACAGGATTTACCAATGAAGCGATCTGGCTCTAGAGTTTTTCTTTCTAGGAATGTTTTTTATTAAGAATTCCATGGCTCAGTCGTTAAGCCTCTGCCTTAGGCTCAGGTCATGATCTGAGGGTCCTGGGATCGAGCCCCGCATCGGGCTCCCTGCTCGGCGGGAAGCCGGCTTCTCCCCCTCCCACTCCCCCAGCTTGTGCTCTCTCTTGCGCGTGGTGTCTCTCTCTGGCAAATAAATAAATCAAATCTTTGGGGGGAAAAAAGAATTCCATTTTGGGGCACCTGGCTGACTCTATGGAAAGAGCTTATGGCTCTTGATCTTGGGGTCGTGAGTTAGTTCAAGCCCCATGTTGGGTGCAGCGATGACTAAAGAAATAAACATTTTTAAAAAAGAATCCCATTTCTTGAGTAGCTACGGAGTATTCAGATTGGCCAGTATCCTGCGCCTGTTTTCACAAACTACTGTTTCAAAGAATTTGTTCTGGGATCTCACTTCTCAAACTTTTTGCCACCAACTTGCCTGCACTGTTTTCCTGATTGTCCTTCCAACGTCTGCAAGATGGTATGAAAGACCCTCTCCCCTTGATACCCATAATTTCTAGATTCCTTCTTTCCTGCTTCATCAGTCTTGCTGGGATTTTGCCCACGTTAGGAATCTCTTCAGAGAGTCAGCTCTTGGTTCTGCCGATTCCCCTGTGGGTCAGCTGCCTTCCGTCTCTCCGATTCCCATTCTTGTTGTTGGTATTTCCTGCCTTAGACTTAGTTGGGGTTTAACTTACCCTTTATTCCCTGGCTGCTTCAGATGGAATCATATCATTAATTTAAAATTGTGCTTCTTTTCTTTTCTTTTCTTTTTTTAAAGATTGTATTCATTTATGTGAGAGAGAAAGCACGAATGGGGGGGAGCGCAGAGGTAGAGTGCAAAGCAGACTCCCTGCCAAGCAGGGAGCCCCACAGGGGGCTCGATCCCAGAGCCCTGGGGCCATGACCTGAGCCGAAGGTGGGTGCTTCACCGATGGAGCCCCCTGGGCGCCCAGAATTGCACTTCTCTAATGTGCACAGTCGAGGCTATGACTTTCTGCTCAACACTGTTTTGGCACATCTCACAAACTCTGATGTGTTTATGTTAGGCTGAGACATTTCTTAACAATTGCCCTGGGGTTTTGTTTTGTTTTGTTTTTTTCTCTGACCCATGCATTCTTTAAAGGAGTTTTGCTTAATTTCCAGATATCTTGGGGATTTTCTAGATATCGGACTGGTTTCTGATTTAATTTTGTTGTAGGAACCAAATATACTATGTGTGATTACGAACGTTTGACTCTTACGGAGGCTGGTTTCCAAGCTCAGGGAGGCGGACTGTCTTCGAGAGGAAGCCATACGGCCCTTCCAAGCGTCTGTTCCTGCATTCATGGTTCTGCAAACACCGCTTACGTCATGTTGACCAACGGCGCTGCCCAACCTTCTACAGTTTCCCTGATTTGTCGGCCTGGGTGGTGTGTCCGTGAGAGAAAGGAGGACTCCAGACGCCTCTCCCCGAATAATCCAGAGTACCTTTAAAATTTCTATACAAAACCCTCCGTGTTCCTTGGGAAAAAACCTGCCAACACGGCAAAATATTAACTATACTGGAATTCAAACATAAATCAGTAAAAATAAAGGACTGAAAAATGTGCATCAGAATAGAAAAATCTACACGCCTCAGCTTCAGGCCCTGCCCACGGCCCCCAGCCCGACCACGGGAGGCGTGGTCACGGGGACCCCCGAAAACCTGTCCTCTCTGGCCAGCAGCACTTTGGGGGAAGCAGGACTGGAAGGCTCTCTCCCCCTGAAAGCCTAACAGGAGGGAAAAAGGTCCACCAGGATTCGGGCGAGGGAAGGAGTGGTGTGGGAGTAGGTGACCCACAGAGGGTCCGCAGCCCCCTCCAAAGCAAACCCTCCCCCGAAGGACGGTCCCCAGACTGACAGGAAGGCTGAGGTCTCACTGCAAACCTGGGGCAGAAAATAGACGAGGGGGACCTGGGTGGCTCAGTGGGTTAAGCTGCTGCCTTCGGCTTGGGTCGTGATCTCAGGGTCCTAGGATCGAGTCCCACATCAGGCTCTCTGTTCAGCAGGGAGCCTGCTTCCTCCTCTCTCTCTGCCTGCCTCTCTGCCTACTTGTGATCTC
>NC_081560.1:93308175-93366135 GCF_022355385.1 Mustela nigripes | reverse complement strand
TTGTCAAATAAATAAATAAAATCTTTAAAAAAAAAAAAAAAGAAAGAAAGAAAATAGACGAGGTAGGTCTGGAGCCCACAGACGACGCTCCAGAGCATCAGGAAAGGAACAGAGGGACGTCCACGCCCTTGGCCCCGAAACACAGGAAGAAGGAAACCGCACGTCTACACTGCGAACAGAACCAACGACGCCCCAACAAGCATCTGAGGACGTGAAACCCACCCTGAATCAGACATCCACATCTCCTGAAGGGAAACGGACCAAACCAGGGAGAAGAGGGAGGAAAAGCATCAACTGACGTCAGAAAAGAAATACAAGAATGAGACAGAATTGTCCTGGAACCAAAGAAAAGAGAGCGCCGGGGCCCAAGAGAGAAGCAACTCACAGCAAATCTGACACAAAGCTGTTTGGCCAAAGAAAGTCGGCAAAACAAGGCGGAGGACGGAGAGAAGGGGAGGTGAAGGACGCCCGCAGCGCTCCCAGGGTAAACAGCGCCCCAGAACCAACGCTCCAAAGCAGATCCAAGAGAACATTCTAGAAACAGGAGACTCGAGTGTGTGCCTCGCAAAGGGCCCGTCAGGAGCCTGAGAAAATTACTCCAGAACGACCACTTTCCAGGCGTGCGTTAGAAAAACTCTGAGTCATCAAACAGGAAGACAATCCTCAAGGCCTCCCCCATAAAGAAAATATAAGTTAAAAAGACAAAGAACTAGACTAAACCTTTCCGCCACGGCCAGAGTAAATGGGACAGCGATGGGACAACGTGTCTCCCAAACCCAAGGAGCGTAAGAGCGAGAACTCAGATCTAGCCCGGCCGTCCTTCGGGCAGCTTTGGAAATCCCGTCTGGGCACTCGGGAGCTCAGGGAACCCTTCACCCTTCCAGGGAAATCCCAGCTAGTCCCTCTTTCTCCTGAGTTGAAAACAAAAGTTTAAAATCCCCGACACGCAGAAGAACGGGCTTCCCCGCCGTTAGCACCACTCGCCTTCCCAACTGGACACAAGATTAGGAGGTGACCCTCTGGGGAGCTGGAGCCCCCCGTCGCACCCACGTGGGGGATGGGTGGGGGTTAAGAGTGAAATCGGAGAACAGCGTCTGTCAAAGAGACACACAGAAACCCTTCATCCCTCAGCCAACTCCGAAGGCAGCACAGCTTCCGGGGAGGGCTCGTGTGCAGGTTGAGGGTCCAGAGACTGGGTCCCATAGCCTGCGCGCACCCACGTCTCATGGAAGGTCTTCGTGAGTCTCCGCGTGACGCACGCCCCAGACCCGGGTGATGGCACACGGGACCCTTTCTCAGAGGACCCCGAGAAGGAACTAACCTCTTCCCACCAAGCCCCAAGCAGTCCAGAGGACGCCGGTCACCAGCAGGCTCGCCCACAGCTGTGACCACATGGGTGCTGAGGTGCAGGCTTGCTGGAGACTTCAACACAGTGGGTTCTGGGGTGCGTGAGTAACGGGGTGCAGGCTCGCCGCCAGCTCAGGGTGCAGAGGTCCAGACCTCCTCATAGTACTCCAGCAAGTTCCCATAAAGATCATCTCTTGGCCGCAAGGGGGTGGATTTGGAGCTACAGGGGATACGTGGTTGCTGTGAACTGGGGCACCATCCCTCACAGCCGGCCAAGGTCACGGTGGGGGTGTCCCTCCGTGAGGGCGCTGCTCCCCTTACGCAGAGACTCCGGCAAACAGATTGGCCCCCAAGAGCCTACACCATGCTCATAAATGAGACAGCATGAGGTACGGAGCAGGGGAGGTGACGGCCCAGGGTTGGGGGCAGGCCAGAGCTCACCATCCCCCTGAGACTCCGCCTAACTGTCTAGGACCAGCTTAGAGTTGGAGCTCAGTACCCCATGGCCCCTGGTGCCGGACACCCCACGGAGGGGAAGGGGAGCCCTTCTCCACAAAGAGACATGTGCCTCTCCTGTGCCCAAGTCAGTCCAGGGGTGGTGAGTGCATGTGGGATCACAGAATCCGGTGTTGAAGCTTGTCTCCACCTCCAACGGGGCTGTGTGGCCTCAGGAGCGCTACCTGACCACACTGGGCTCCCGGTTTCCTTAGCTGTAACAGAGAATTACGAACAGAATCTGCCCCGAAGGTCACGGGGGGACCACAGGATGCCGGGCCCTTGGGCACCATTCCCGGAACGCAGGAACCCTGTGGGAAGGATGTGCTATTATTGTTCCAGGAAACCCAGGTCCCACGTTTCTCCTCCAGCGCCTTTGTCGTTGGAAACATTTTCATTTCCGGCTAAAGGAGCCGCCAAGATCCCCGCCCTCTTCTGCCTCTCCCTCCCTGTCCCTCCCTTCCCAACTGCTCCCATCGCCTGGGCCACCTCACTTTGTCCCCCGGAGCCCTCTCGCCGCCCCCCCCCCACCAAACCTGATGTACCCCAAATGCACCCTGGGAATTGAAGAACTCACTGTCAGAAAACAGACAAGGAGAAGAGGAAAAGGAGGAGTCCGGAGTCCAGAACCTCCCAGGTCCCTCCGCCTTCGTGCTGGAGCCCCATGAGGCCGTCCTGCCCGTGAGTGACAAGAACCCGGGTTCTTACCCTGTCCCAGGAGCTCGGCTCTTGGGAAGAAGGCATCTCTGCCCCTTGGTCTGCACTCATACCCACTGTGTTAGTCACTTACCCTTTCAAAAAATATTACTGAGCACCTTTCTTCCTGAAGCTTCCACATCAGTCTGCACATGCCGCACATGTGGTTCCTTCCCTGTCCCATGAAGTTATGGGACACAGAGGAGCAGGGGGTAGCGAGTGATGGGGCCTCAGGACCACTGCCCAGACCCCGCTGCTCTTGTCCAGAAATGCTGTGGTTCATTTATCCCATCCTGTCCCTGAAGAAGGAAAACCAGAGCCGTGGCATCTGTCCCCAGGGATCCTACAAGTTAGGGGTGAGGTAGGGTCTGCTCTTCCCAAAACCAGAATCTGCGGAGGGCCTCCCAGAACCAAACACCACAAACCAGGCGGCTCGAGCAACATGAATGAATTTCTTCCTCGCAGTCTCGGAAGCTGAAGCCCAAGACCCAGGTGAGACAGGTCTGCTTCCTTTCAGGACCCCTGTCCTGGGCGAATAGATGGCCATCCTGTCCCCAGATCCTTGCACGGTCTTCCCTCTCGGTGCTCGCTTCTGGGGAAGGGATGGGAAGCCATGGGGGAAAGCACACAGGTTCCGAGGAACTGGAAATCTGATTTTTCAACCTGCTGTACTTGGCTTTGTGTTTTCCTGTGGACATGATCTGTCACTTCCTGTCCCATAAGAAGTTCTAAGAACCTTTCTCGGATGCCCTGGTGCAGACAGAGCTCACAGGGGAGCTGGGCTGCCGTGCACATTCTGGGGCCCCCTGGAACCTCTCCAGGTGTGCCTTTCTCCGCAAGGCCCGAGCCTTGCCAGCCCACTGACCCCTCTGACCTCAGGCTTCCCACCCCAGTCCACAAAGACGCAGCTCAGATTCCTGCTCCAAGACAGCACCCAGATGCAGACAAGCCTTGGTACCTGAGAAAGGCTCCTGCCCCCACTGGCGCTCTCCAGCTAGCCCCTGCTCTGAGCAGGTGGTGGGGGCCTGGCAGTGCAGGGAACAGGGACAGTCCCTAGGAGCCACAGAGATGACTCAGGAACTCAGACCCTGAGCAGTTTGGAAACCCCCACCAAGCCCCACACTGGGGGAGGGACACCTAACACTCAGCAGGTCCACTGGCTTCCTGGCTAACAGGCACTGAGGACACCTGTCCAAGCCAGCTGATGAACCCACACGGGACATCTGGACGTGACGAAGGGCAGAGACAAACACCATTTAGCTGCCTCAGCCACGGGCCCTCCCGGACGGCCCAGACTTTCTGGACAACAGGGTCTTGTCCTGAGGACATGTCATAAATGTGTCATTTTAAAGCCATGTCATTTGCCACCACTACAGTCCGCTCTTCCCCGAATCATGGGAACTTGCCAATAAATGTTCTGGGTTTTTTTCCCAGAAATCTTTTTATAGCTTTGACACCAAAACAAGGCCCATCGCTGTAGTCCTGGCCCAGGCATTCTGGAACAGGGTGTGCCCAGGTAGAAGGCAGAGAAAGCAGGGACCCAGCCTTTCTTCCCCAACAGCTGGGATGAGCCTGGTGTCCTCAGGCCTTCACCCATGATGCAGCCCAGGGCGGTCCCTGTTCAACAGGTGTAACAAGCCCACCGCTGCCAGGATAATCCTGAACGCAGTCCAGGGTGGAGGTCCCAGGCCACGTTCCGCCCCCCCCCAGGCCTCATGCACTCACCATCACAGAAGCCCCAGCACACACACAGCCTTTCCCCCTGTTCTGTTTTGCCAGAGGTGTTCACGCCCCATTGAAACCGTTTAGTGAGGTCAGCGCATAAAGTCAACAGCTCTGCCCTCCCCCATCTCCTCCCTCTTGCTTTGACCCCTTGAACAAAGCTGGTATTTTCCCAGCTTTACTGATACAATTGACATGTAATACTGCCCAAGGTAGAGGCGTACAATGTAACAGCTCTGAGTGTGGTATGCTTCATGTATCAAGTATACTTTCCATGTCCTCTTTGTGCTGTGTGTATCCAATACCTTGTGAACTGACCCATCACCCCAAATGGTTACAATGTCTTTATGGTGCAAAATTTTAAGATCTACTCTCTTAGCAACTTTCAAGTATATAACACAGAGTTATTAACTATATGCTCACCGCTGCCGTATGTACATTAGATCCCCAGAACTCATTCATCTCAGAACTGGATTCTCCTTCCCTTTGACCGACATCTCCCCACTATACTGCCCCCAAGCCCCTGGGAACCACCATTCTACTCTCTCTCTGAACTCAGTTCTCTTAGATTCCACAGGGAAGTGAGATCATACGGTATTTGTCTCTCTCTGACTTGTTTCCCTGAGCTCTAGCCATGTTCTTGGGCACAGCAGGATGTCCTTCCTTCTATAGCTGGATCTCCTCCATCTCCCTAAATACCACATTTTGTTCAGTATGCATGGACTTCTCACCATAAAGGAGGAAGATTTGGCTCATTTTGGCACTCATAGCCCCAACACCCACGTCCCCACCAGATCTCCTCCTCCTATGGGCTTTATCATATTCAGCCGAAACTGGAGGCCAGGACCCCATGCTAAGAGCGCTGTGGAGCCAGGTACAAGCTGGGGTGGACTCCCCTTTCCTGCCCCCCCCCCCGGGCCCACACACACACACACACACACTCAGCACAGTTTACCGATGGCCTTCACCGCCTCTGAAACCAAGCACCTTCCAGGAGCCACGGATCCCACGGCTCTGGTCAGGCACATCTAACAAGGACGCCCTGGCCCATGGGCCCTCTGTCTTGTGAGTTCCCTCACACCCACAGCTGGACTCGGGTACTTTGGTGGCTGTGTCCCTTTCGGACTGAGGACAGTAGTGGGGCAGACCTTTGCCAAGAAGCAAGCTGGTGGGTCTGGGGGCTTCTGCAGAGCAGCCTAAAAGTCCGTCCAAGAAATCCCCGCCAGGTACTGATCTCCTTCCCTGAACATGGGCCCGGCAGTGCCCTCCCCAGCCCACTTCTCATGCCTCTGCCTGGCAAACTGAGATCAGCACCAGTCCTATGAAGCCTCTCTCCCCTCCTCGAGCCCTCATTTCTGCTGTCAGCACCTGCCCAGCCCCATCTGGGCAGAAGCCCTGTCAGAGCCCCCACTCCATGGGTTGTTGAGTCTGGTGATTGTGTCCTTGAATGTGTGCAAGTTTCAAATGTTGATACAGTCCGGCTCCTCTCTGCTTTTTCCCTTTTGTTGCTTGTGTTTTTGGTGTCCTGTCCAAGGAAGCATCTCAAACCACACATCAGGAAGCTCTTCCTGCATCTTCTCTTCTAAGACTGCACCCTCAGCTCTTACCTTGAGAACTTGGATCCAGTTTGAATTGGTTTGTGTGTATGGTGTGAGGTAGGGGCCAGCTTCCTCTTTTGCCTGTGGAAGCTCAGCTTCCCAGCACGGTCATGGAAGTCATGCTGTTTTACAGGTCCACACACCTCAAATGGCCTTGAGAGCAAAGTGGCAAGAGGAATAAGGCAAAGACACCAGCGATCCCACCCTCTTCTGCAAAAATGGCCCCTTCCAGGACGGCTCCTAATCATCCCACATCCCCGCAGTCACACCCCTGTGTCATCCCCTACCTTGCCTTGTACCCAGATTGGCCCGTATAACCAGCAGAACATGGCAGAACTCTCTTCTTTGGTGCCAGGATCCATTATTAAAGACACCACAGCTTGGGGCGCCTGGGTGGCTCAGGGGGTTAAGCGTCTGTCTTTGGCTCAGGTCATGATCCCGGGGTCCTGGGGTCGAGCCCCGCATCGGGCTTCCACCTCAGCAGGCAGTGTGTTTTCCTTCTGTCCCTCTTCCCCACTCATGCTCGCTCTTGCTCTCTTTCATTAAAATAATAAATAAAATCTGTAAAAAAAAAAAAATGATAAAAAGTCACCGCAGTCTGCATGCTGGGTGTGCTGTGACACTCTCCCGCTCTCACTTCAGTAGCTCCAGAAGAGGTGCGTGTGGCGAGGTGCCCGGGTCTCCCGATGAGCACCACATCAGTAGCTCCCCGGTCAAGGCTTCAGATGAGCCACAACCACCCAGCTGAGCCACTCCCAGGTCCCCAACTCAGAAACTCTACAAGATAACCAGCATCTGCTTCACTCTGCTCGGCCCCTACCCAGCCATGGGTACCTAATGCAGATCTGCCTTCTAAAGGGTTGAGACCCGCCCAGCAGCTCAGCTCTGCAAATGAGGCTCGTGCTGTGGCAGGGCTGGAAGCAAACGAAGAGGAAGAAAGACCAGGGATGCCCCCCTCCCCGCATGTGGGGTCCCCTCCCACTGATGCTCTGTCTCCAAAGGAAGAGTCCCTCCTGGAGGGCAGCCATGCATCTGGTAGAGTCCCTGGGATCAGCTCACGCTCCATCCAAAGCCAGAGGCAGAGGAAAATGAAGGAACCACAGATGTCAGCTGTTGGCTGGCATTCACTCCTCGGAGCCCCCGGGGCACAACTATCGGGATCCATGCAGGGTCTGTCGCTGTCTTCAGTCCGGTGGGCTCACTCAGCTTCTGTCTTATCCAGTCCCAATTCCGCAACGTGTATCCGGTCCTCTGTCCCGCCATCTCTAGTTGAAGGACATTCATATCGGCAGCGATCTGTCACTGCCGAAACAAGGCTACAGGACATGCTCCCCGGGTCTCTTACGCTCAAGGACACAAGTATTTGTCCAGGACTGCCACTAGGGGGGGAGGAATGCCCTTTCCTTCCACGGTGACCGCCAAGTCACCCACCAAAAATGATGCATTGGTTTATTGTCAAACCAGGACCCTGTCAACACACCCTGCCAACACTTGATGTTGCCCATCTTTGTCATTTTCAAATAAATATTATTATCTCGTTGCTCTAATTCAATTTCTCTGGGACTTTGCTCCTCTCGTGTCCTTACGGGCCATGCATAAACCTGTTCGTAGTTCCTTCTATCAACTGCCCATTGAAAAATCGGGTTATCTTTTTTCAATTGATTTGTAGAAGCTCTTTATATATGTATATGTATTAGATTCTTAGTGTCTGCCCTATTTGGTTTATTCCTGGATATTTTATAGCTTATGGCTATTGTATATAGGGTATCCCTTACATTAATTTATAATTGAATATTGCTGTTTCATAGGTAGATTATTGATTTTGTGTGCAGATTTGTTTCATGTCACCATGAAACCTCATTGGTTCTGATTATTTTAATTGATTTTCATGAATTTTTTAGATAGACGATCACACATCTGCAGGTAATGGCCGTTTTGACCTTGCCTTTTCAATCAATGCCCCTTTCACTTCATAGTCTTACCACACAGACGAGGGTCCCCTCCATAAGCCTGAGTACCAGCCTCGAATGTGAGCCCCTCTGTTTCGTTCCTGGCCCTGAAAGGGATGCATGCGTCTGATGTTTCGCCGCTGGGACACAGGACCAGCAGGTACCTGGGGGTCGCCTATCTGTGCTCACTCTGGGCCCCCGTCCTACTCTGCTGAGGTGGCACAGGTGTGGGCTGCTCATTCCCTCCCCTCTGTCCCCCGCTTCTCCTCTGGGAGCTGAGAGGTGATACGCTTCATTCCCAGCCTCTCCTGCAGCTAGAGGGGGACTGTGAGACCAGCCTGGCCAAGAGTCACAGGGAGAAGCCCTAAAAGAGCTAGATTTCCTGGAGAAAAGGTAGAATCCCAAGAAGACAATGCCTTTGCCCTTCACCTTACCCCCTGCTGCACGCCCCCGGATGCAGGTGGAATGCTTTGAGCTGTGTGGGCAGGCAAGCTCCAGGAAGGATGTAATGAGGCTGGTTTCTTCATGAGGTCCCTGGATCCCGGCCCCAGCCAGGGGACAGTCAGTTGGGTGTGTGCCACAGAGGACTCACAGGAGAGGCTCAGGAAACAGAGGCGATTGGACCTTGAGGGCCCAGAGACAGGAGGCACAGCGCACCCCCTGGTGGGGGGGCCATCTTGGTGATCACGAGGCAAAAGCTGGAAGAGGGGAGAGCCCCAGCCAGAGTCTCTACTGGGGTTTCCATGGGAAAGGCAGGGCAGGGCAGGGTGAACAGCTTAAAACCGGCTACTTTAAATAATTCTAGCAGGTTCTAAATGACAAGGGTGTCCCTTAGCTGCCTGGTACCTGGCCTGGGATGATGAAGGCGGAGTTCTTGCCTCTGTGGTCCAGGTGGAGTCTGCTCTCAAAGGCTTCCCCTGGGCTCTTCCTCCAAGAACAGGCTAAGCCTGGAAGGTCAGTCTCTTCCCAGCCGGAAAGAGTTTTTAAGATGTTGAAACATCCAGGTACAGGCACCTGCTGCCTTCAGCTCAGGTCATGATCCCAGAGTCCTGGGATGGAGCCCTGAATCAGGCTTCCTGCTCAATGGAGAGTCTGCTTCTCCCTCTCCTTCTGGGCACTCGCTCTCTCTTTCTCACTAATAAATAAAATCTTCTTTAAAAATGTTGAAACATAGACAAACCATAAGTGACTCTTAATCTCACAAAACAAACTGAGGGTTGCTGGGGGGAGGGGGTTTGGGAGAAGGGGGTGGGATTATGGACATTGGGGAGGGTATGTGCTTTGGTGAGTGCTGTGAAGTGTGTAAACCTGGTGATTCACAGACCTGTACCCCTGGGGATAAAAATATATGTTTATAAAAAATAAAAAATTTAAAAAAAAAGATTGCATTTAAAAAAAAATGTTGAAACATCATAATACACAGAAAATTTAAAATATATGCAATACAAACACAAACTTTTTTAAGCCACTTCTTGTTGGTCGTGCTCGGGCTGTCACCTTCGGCAGGACATGTCCTAGTGGGTCAAGGTGACCGTGGCCGTGTACCATTACTTAGGGAACGTGATGTCTTTGTCTACGATCTGGGACAGCTCATACATCACATGGGAACAGATGATGGAGATCCTCGTAAACACGCACTCAGGGCCCACTGTCGTACCCTGTAAATTAACATCTGGGTAACTTCGCAACTTCTTCCATGGGGATTATTCTGTTCGGGGTTTCTACCCCCACCCGTCTTCAGAACAAATGTGCCAGTTTACTGATCAAGTCGTCTCTAACTTCTCGGTCTCGTTAGCTCTGTTCCCATCATTATTCATTCCTTCCTTCTATACTTTATGTGTTTTCTTTGCTATGGTTACTAGCATATTGAGTTGAAGGCTCAGAAAATTTTATTTCAATCTTTCCTATTTTCCGGAAAGCGCATTTAAGGTTACGCACCGCTGTGGCCACGCAGGCCACACCCCCAGCACTAACCCCCCACGCTGGGCCGTCGGCCAATGGCAGGAGGGATGCTGGCCCCTACTGTGGTCAGTCGCCCCCACCACCGAGCACAGATGTGTCTCGTGTGCGTTGGTGCGCCAACTGTGCTTTTCATCCTTATTGACTTTAAAGTGGTCGTGATTTCCATTTTTCTTGACTCTTGAATCCAAAATTATATGGAAAGTTTTTTTGCACTTTCCAAGTGAAAAAACTCTTTCTTTTGTCTCTCAAGTACTTTCAACCCAAGAATGTGGCCAAAATCATTTCACTTTTATCAGTTCCCCATGGGTGTTGGAAAAGAATGGATATTTCCATTTGGGAAGGACAGATAGGTAGGTGACCGACAGATGGTAAACGGTACACATATGTTGTATCAGGCTTCGCTGGTATACATTTCCCACTCTTAATGTGTGTGGGTTTGTTTTATTTATTTATTTGACAGACAGAGATCACAAGCAGGCAGAGAGGCAGGCAGAGAGAGAGAGGAGGAAGCAGGCTCCCCACTGAGTAGAGAGCTGAGGTGGGGCTCGATCCCAGGACCCTGAGATCATGACCTGAGCCAAAGGCAGAGGCTTAACCCACTGAGCCACCCAGGTGCCCCTTAATGTGTTTACTTGATCTTCTGATTTCTGAAAGCCTGCACGTGTGGGTGAGGCTCCTGGACCCCAGGGTGCTGACCGCAACCCAGCTGCCCCAGACCCCCCACGCTGGCTGGCTGCCAGGCCGGCCACGCCCCCGAGACAGAGTTCCCTACAGCCCCCTCGAATCTCCCAGACTCACAGACAGGGAGCCCTCCAAGGGCAAATGCTGTCTGCATGGACCCCAGCCCTCACAGCACCTGCCACCTAGTTAATTAGGGCTGGATAACTGAGACAGCACGTGTGCATCCCCGATATCTTGATCCTCACAAATATCTGGTTGGTGTCGATCCTGCGATGGGGAGCTCAGTCCTCCAACAGTAAAATTAAAACCACGCTCCTGCAGGGAGGCAAATCCCCAAGAGACTCCCGTGAATGCAGCCTATGTGAGCACAGTCACCAGCAGGCCGCACCTGCGAAAGCAATGATGTCATGGCTTTGTCTCACCCTGACTGTCCCCCAGCAGGAATCGGGTCCACTGAGGGGGACAGGGTCCCTTTCACATCTGCTGAGGTCAAGATGTTTGTGTCCTCCCCAAACTCATGTGCTGAGTTCCTAAGTCCCAGTGTTCACAAATGGGATCGGCACCTCATGAAAGAGCTCCCTCCCCCGTCCCTCCTCCCCCATCCCCCACCCCTGAGAAGGGACAGCGTGAGGACATCTGTGACCCAGACATGGGCCCTCAGCAGACGTCTGGGTCCTCAGCAGACACCTCACAAATCTGCCAGCCGGAATCTTGGACCTTCCAGCCCTTGGAACCATGAGAATCAACTTTCTGTTGTTTACCAGCTGCGCGGGGTGTGGCGTGTGCTGCAGCCGCCCAGACGGACCCAGACGATATCCTTCTCAACAGCCCAGATGCTCGAAACAAAACATGGGGAGCCCAGAAGCTAAAGCCGAAGGAAGCGGCTTCCGCAGCCCTGGTCTACCTTCATCTCCGGTGACATACGTCCACCACATAGGGATGAGGGACCACAGTCAGGGGGCAGATGGCTGAGCCAGGCCAAGTGTGGGAATGGTCACAGAGCCCAGGCCAGCAAGGTCCCCGACTGCACGCAGCCGCACGGGGACGTAAGTTACAAACACAATGCACCTGGGAGACCCCAGAGCGTCCTGGGCAGCCCGGGGCTGGCCCCACCCAGCACCACCTCGCCCTGGCCCCTCGGCCCTGTCCACCCACAACAGGCATGCCACGCTCTCTCCTGCAGTCACGCTCCGCAAACGTGGGACTCGGAGGATCCCCCCCGCTGCTCTGTGCCCTGTCGCCCCCACAAAGCTGAGTAGAAGACACTCATTCCCCACCTCCAGCCAGAGATGATTTTTAGCGTGATGGCAGACAGAGGATGGCTCCCCATGGGAGGGAAGGGACCCAGCCATGGAGACGCAGTCATGAAGTACCAGGAGCAGGTAGCCTCTGGCAGGCCAGGTGACAGGTGGCAGAGATCCCTGGGTGTGACCGCCGCATCCCAGCAGGACAGGGTTCTGGAGAACCAGCAGCAGCCGGCTCCATTCTGCTCAGACCCTCACGGAGGAAGGTCATCGAGAGCTGGGCTGGCGAGAGGAGCAGGGCCTCTGAAGGGCATGGAACTTGCCTGCCGGTTCTCTCCAGCCTCCCCCAGAGCCCAGCCCCACTGGTGGTCCCAGCAAGGGGCACTGGAGACCACAGCCCACATCTGAAAGACCGCCCTGGAACTGGACAGAGACAGCAGCCAGCGGGAGGCCTCGGCCCACTGCTCCACCGGAGGCCTCCATGACCAGCATCAGCCCTTCCCCTGAAAACCCGCCGGGTGGTCCCAAAATGCACCCAGAAGGCCAGGCTGACAGCACCTGCCGGCATCCCTCCATCGGCCCACAGCACCCCCCACCATCCGCTGCCGCTTGAAAGCCTCAGAACTCTGACATTTTGGGGTTCTGGGGCGTCCTTCAGTGACTTTCTATCTAGAAAACCAGCGTGAGGACTTGTCAGCCCCAAGAGACAGCTTGTCTCCGAACACCCCGAAATAAACCAGGGAAGCCAGAAGCGATGACTCTTTACTCAGAGAAAGCACACACAGCACAGACAGAGCCAGCCAACGCACAGCTCACGGGACCCCAGCCCAGAGGGGCCTGACTCACAAGGAGGACTGCGCCGGGGGCACAGATGGGGGTCTCAGGCGGTGCCTGGCCGCCAGGGGACCCAGGCCTGACTCTCAGTCTGTCGGGGTTTTCCGTCCTCAGGCCGTGTGTGGGCTCCCCGCCAGGAGGGCTCAGACACAGCGCAGCAAGATCCCACAGACCCCAAGCGCACATCTAGCCGACCCCTGCCCAGATGTGAGGATGTGAGCGGGCAGGCCAGGCCAGGGAGGGCCGGGGGCGCCAGAGGGGGTGGAGCCAGCCCGGGGGTGGAGCCAGGGTCAGCGCAGGAGACGGGGTCAGGGCAAGGAGTAGGGTCAGAACAGGTAGGGTCAGTGTAGGCGGAGGGGTCAGGGCAGGAGGGGCGGGTCAGGGTAGGAGGTGGGGTCAGGGTAGGAGGTGGGGTGAGGTCAGGGGTTGGGGCCAGGGCAGGAGATGGGGTCAGGGCAGGGGTGGAGTCAGGTTGGGAGGCGGAGTCAGAGCCAGGCCGAGGGTGGGGTCAGGGCAGGAGGTGGGGTCGGGTAGGAGGTGAGAGGTGAGGTCAGGGGGTGGGGTCAGGGCAGGAGGCGGGGTCAGGGCAGGGGTGGAGTCGGGTTGGGAGGCGGAGTCAGAGCCAGGCCGGCGGTGTGGTCGGGGGGCAGGAGGCCCCACGGCGGGGCCAGGCAGGGCTCTGCGAAGGAACCACCTGGACACCCAGCCTGGGCGGCGGGCACAGCAGCAGCGATTCGGGCTCTGGTCTTGGCGCGTTTTCTTTCCCGGCCCAAGAAAGAGGAAGAGCCTAGGTGAGCAGCGTGAGTGCAACGGGCTGTAGGGCCGGGTGGCGCCTGCCCAAGACCGCCGGGTCCGGATCCGGGTCCGGGTCCGGGGCGGCTCCCCAGCCCCCAGCCCGGCCTTCCCTCTCTCCAGGTGCGGCCCCTGCGACCGCCGGGCCTCACAGCAGCTGGTCAGGGCGCTTGCTGCGCCACACCACCAGGCCAGCCATGGCCACGGTCAGCAGGACCGGCACGGCGATGAGCGGGATGAGGACCTCGTCTGGGGGGTCCTCCCAGTGCGTCCTGTCCACGGTGCAGTTGGCGAAGAACTGCCGGTGCACGCCGCTGATGAAGCCCTGCGCCAGCGGGTTGGGCCAGTAGCAGCCCACCACGTTGGTCTCCACCTCCGTGCAGTTGGTGAAGCTCTCGTAGTACCTGCAAAGGCCAAAGGCGTGACAACCGCCCCCCCCCCGCGCCCCCGTCAAGCGGGCCGTGTCCCCGGAGAGAGGGGCTGGGGCCCAGTCCTGGGTGGCTCTGGACAGTGGGGAAGGGAGTGCCCTCTCGACCCTGATAGCACGGCCCCTATGCCACATGCCGTCTCCTTCCCCAGAGGCTCCTGGGGCAAAGTGACCATCCCGCCGCCAAGCCTTTCCTCCCCTGGGCCAGAGTCGGACTCTGCTGTGCCTGAGCCGCCTCCTCCACATGCCCAACCATGCTCTGCACCGCTCTGCTGCATGCCTGCCACCAAGCCCCCTGCACCTGAAGCCCCAGGCCAGTGAGGTGACTTCTGCACACACCCTGGGCTCATCCAGCCCAGACCGCAGACCACCCATCTCAACCAAGAGCGGAGCTTCCGCGGCTGAGTTCTGTCCATGCTTCATGCCCACGACCAACTCCCTGGGAGTCCTGGGAGTCCCTGAGCTCCCAGAGCCCCCCGTCTGGGCCCAGTCTGCCCAGAGGACATATAGGGCCTGACCCCTTCTTTCAAGGCAGAGGGATGCATGACCCACAAGGCACTCATCATGAAAGATGCTCTGTGGACCCCAGGGGAGGGGTCTCCAAGGCCAAGGGCCAGCTGCCTCCTTTGCCAGGTCAGGAGAGGGCAGCCTCCGTCACACAGGACAGGCTCAAGCCCCCTCCCCCGTGGGCCTCCCTGTCCATGTCATCAACCTCTGAAGGGCACACAGCATGCCACAGATGAGGTGCCACATCTGTCCAGGAGGTGGGCTCTGGACAGTTCAAACCACTGACCGGGGCTGCAGCCACAGGCACCCAGAGTCAGCCAAACAGCCACCTCGCCCTGAGCACAACGAGCAGCCTCTGGGGGTGGGAGCCTAGACTGGCGACACGCGCCAGGGGGCACCGGCTCTATCCACGGCCCGTGCCTTCCCACACCTGGCTGAGTGCCGCCTGCAGATCAGGAACAGGAGGCCCACGGGCTCCAGCCTCGGCTCACATGGGAACAAAGGCTGGGGCGAGGCAGGCCTGAGGCCCTGTGCCCCACATCCCCCTTTCTGCACTGTCCTGGGGAGCGCGGCCTGCCCTGAGCCATCAACAGGAAGGAGCTGCTTCCCGCACAGATGCTGTCTCCACCCAGCAAGGATGGGAAACGAAGGGCAGTGGGTTCCCGCAGCCAGGCCCTCTGGGTGGCCAGCCCTCCTGGCACGGTTCTAGCGCGTTGGCTGGAATGCAGGTCACACACCGGGACCCCCCCAGGTAAGGCCTACGAGGAGGAGCCCACACAGATGGATGAGAGCCAGGAGCAGAAGGGACGAGGTGAGTCACATCCAGAGCCTGGGATGTGCCCCGGTCAGGTCCACAGGAACCCCATCATCCCAGACCCACCCCTGTAACCCCGGTCTCAGTGACCTGCTACCCAGGAGAGGTCCAACCCAGCCTGTGCTTGAGGCAGCCCCCATCCCTGGAGTCTGACGAGAACCCCTGCTCTGACTCCCTTGCCTGCCAGAAGGCCCCCCACCACTCTCCCCAGGGCCGAGACTAGGCCAGATGAGGCTGGACCCAAGCGGACAAAGCCAGGAAAGGAAGCCACGCCCCCCAAAAGGCCGTGCACAACAGCGCAGACCGCCTTCCAGATTTCAGCCATGCTTCTTGGGTCCCTGAGCCTCAGTTTCCCCACCTGTAAGTGGGGTTCATAGTACCTCTCCAGGAGGATAACGGAGAGGATCAGGGAGTGCACCCACGTGTGTACCTGCACAGCGCTGAGCACAGCACCCGTCTCTTAGCATTGGCTCATGGAGGCGCATGCTGAGTGCCCAGGCCAGGTGCTTCTGGAGAATACTGGGGGCTAGCTGGGCCGACAAAGGTTGCAAAGGCCACCACTCCCCAGCAGCCTGCCATTAGCACACAGCCCCACGCCCTGCAAACTCGCCAGCCCCAGGTCGGGCTGGAGACACAACCGAGGGGTTCTTCACGAGGAAGGCACTGTATGCGTGACATCGGGGAACTCAGGTCCCAAGACTCTGTTCTCCCCAGCGTCCCCTAGTGAGCGGGGGCTTCCCCGTGTCCCCCTTGAGTGTGGCCCCCAGAGCACCCTCCCTCCAGCTCCTGGGGCACTGCACACACAGTTAAAGAAATGCAGCTCTAGCTCCAATGTCTGGGGGCTACGCAGCCCAGATGCCCCCGGTCAGGTGCCCTCTCCCACCAGGCAGTCGCTTTTCCTACTCAGCTCCTGGATTTGCTTCAAGATTTGCTTCCTGCGTTGTTGCTCTTAGGCAATACAGCATGGCACTTGGAAACCTCACTAGCAGCCACCCCTTAATGGGAGGAGGGGGTCTCCATCCTCCATCCTCAGCAAGCTGGCTGTGGGCCGAGGACAAGGGCAGTGACCTCAGACACGGATCACCGTGGGGACAGGCCCCCGGCGCTCACTGCCCCTGGGACCCCTCGGCCCGCCCGCGGCTGCCACACCTGCCCACCCGCTCTCACGCTCTGTCTCTGCCCTCTGCCTCTGACTTCATCCTCTTCTGTGGTTTGCTCACTATCTGGGGGGCGGGGAGTGGTACCACCCCTGCACCCTGAGAAAGGGCGCCAGAGAAACACGAGGCGGGAGCTCTGCGTGTCTGATGCTGTTTCCATGATGACAGATTGGCGGGGAAAAGCATTCTAGAAATCTGAAGCCCCAGCCCCCAGCCCCTCCTGGTTTCCAGGGCTGCGTGGGGCGTGTGAGGCCCCGAGTCCTCACGTGTGTCTAGCCCACTGTTGTCCCTCGGCACACATGCCTCTGCCCCTTCATGGCCGTGCTGTTGTCCGGGGACTTGGTGCCGGGCACCGGGCAAGCTCTCGGGATCTGAACCTGAGCCCTACCTGGAAATGGCCCTGAGTTTCTCCCTGCGTCTCCCTGCCCACCTTCTAGAACTCCTGCCCCCAGGTCACCCGGCCTGTGGGCGGACTCGCAGCTCAGCCTTCCTGCCTTCATCTTCCACTCCCTGTTCCACCGCCCAGGACTCTCTCTGCGCCTGCCATGCTTCTTCTCTGCCTCACGATGCCTCTGAGGCACTGAGACGGCCTGGGGTGCCCCTCTTGCTGCACAAGGACCTGCAGACGCCGGTCCCCGCCCTGCTGTCCCGCCAGAGCCTTTTATGTAACATCCCGGTTCCCCCTGGACGCTCACGACCACGACTGGGTGGGGTCAGGGCCGGCAGGGCGGCGGGTCTGGGGGAAGGGGTCGCCTGGAATTTCCCAGGCTCTGCTGGCCCCTCCGAGGGGGCCCCAGTGGCCCCAGCGGCCCCACACCACACTAAGGATGGCTCACCCAAAGGGTTCCTCCCTGGGTGCAGTGGAAGGGGCAGTCGCTGTCCCCAGGCTCCCGGCTCTGCGGCCCGGGCCTCGCTCGTGGGTATGAGAAAGTGCAGACCCTCCGTTCCAATGGCCCAGAGAACAAGCCTCAGGGACTCCCAAACCCAGGTCCCCTGCTCCCCATTTCCAATGCCTCTTCTAGGGGCTTCAGTGCCCAGTACCCCCAGCCGACAGTGGATCTGGGGGTACGGTCCACACCCATGACCCCTGCGTGGACCAGACACAGCCGCTGTGGGGGAACTGTTCCTGAATGAAACAGTGAAACTTCTGCATCTGCCGGGAATGGGCAGGGAGGGCAGGGGAGGTCAGGTGGGGCGGGGGTGAGCAGGGAGGTCAGGTGGGGCGGGGCGGGCAGGGCGGCCGTGGTGAGCAGGGCTGGGGCACTCACACGATGAACTCGGACAGGTTGCAGCGCTTCCACGCGTCCAGCGTGCGCATCATGTCGGCAAAGGCCTTCCCACAGAGCGGCAGCTTCTCCAGCATGCGTGTCTCGTTGCAGCCCCCCGCCGGGGGACACCCACCTGGAGAGGGGACAGCCGTGGGCATGACACAGCCGGGAACATGGTTTGCAAAGTGACCCTTGAGCCTCCTGCTGACGTCCCCCCACAGGCAGCTGGGGGCCCTCCCGCACAGCCCTGGCCTGGGCCAGGGAGGTGAAGCCTCTGTCGTAAAGGAGACACACGCGGCGGCGCCTCGATGGGACCCAGAGCGCAGGGACCGCCTGACACGGTGTGGGAGGGGGAAAGGTGAGGGAGAGTGGCAGGCAGAGATGCGTGTCCTGGGGGTCCGGGAAGCCGAGAGCAGGTGGGCTTCCACGTGCGGTGGGGGTGGGCAGCGAGTCCCACCCCCGAGGACGGGGCCAGGGACAGCAGAGTGGCCCCACAGCAGCACGAGTGGCGTGGGTGCCCGGAGCACACCCCCAGAAGGTCCTGAGAGTCTGCGGACCGTAGAGGACCACAGGGGCCCCAGCGGAGGCCCCCGCGGGGGGGCGACACTGCCAGCCCTGTCGAGGCCACCCCTCCATTCCAGGAGGCCCGGGACTGACGAGACGCAGGGACTCGTGTTCCAGAAGCAGGGCCAGGTCACTCCCCAGGTCTGGCGGGGGTCCCCCCCAGGTATCCCAGCAGCCCCCCCTCCCTCCAATTCTGCCCCCAACACCACCATCCGTCCACCTCCACCTTCCCCCAGCTCATTTGCCCCCTGAGCAGCTCCCACCTTCAGGACGGGCCCACCCTTCCCCCCCAGACACCCCTCTTAATCTTCCTTCTCGTGGCCTCTGCTTTGGCTCCCACCACACAATTAAAAGAAAGCCTTGTGGTGTGTGTCCTGGTATAAGCGTGAATATGGGTGTGCTCACGTGTGTATGTGTGTGCACACAGCCCTACTGTGTGCATGTGTGTGTGCACATGTGTGTGGGGGGGTGTACATGTGCGTACACATCTGTGTGTGTTCTGGCAGAGGATGTTGTGTCACAGAACAAACCACAGAGAAGGAAACAAGAGAGAGGCCCACATCCAGAACTGGGCAGACCCGGGCTCACACCCAGCATCACTGGTCACCAGTTTCCCCATCTGTAAACTAAGGGAAATGGGTCCTGCCTCACTCACAAGGGACTGTAGGGACGGGCATCAGTCATGTGCCCACAGAGGCTCCTGTCTTTCCGATGTTGTTACTGCCGGTGTTTGACTTGGGTCTGCAGCTCCCTCGCTCCCCAAACCATCAGCACCTCATTGGTATTCCGAAAAGACTTTTCAAGAGAATGAATGAATGAATGATCAGTTCCTGAGGGCAGCAACAGATATTTCACAGTCTGAGCCGCAAATATGCAGGAGAAATGCCCATCAACAAGAAATGGTGGGTTCTGACTCGCTGAGATCCTACACCACAGGCCAGGTTGTCCCCAGGGCAGACCATAGAGTGCCCTGTGGGGAGGCCTGTGCCTGGCTCAGGGAGGGGCTTGCATCCCACAGGAGGTGGCCCTGTGACCCTAAGGACACTTCTGGGAACAAAAGGGAGACAAGAATGAAGAGGGCAAAGATGTGAGGAGTTTAAAAAAAAATAAGTCCAAAAAAAGACCAAAAAAGAGAAGAGAAAAAGTTCTGATGACATGATGGGAGACATAAGCCAACAGTCAGATTGAGGGGCCCTGGCCAGCTCAGTCAGCGGAACGCGTGACTCTTGACCTCGGCGTTCGAGCCCCACAGTGGGTGCAGAGAGTACTCAAAAACACAATCTTTAAAAAAATAGATTTAAACACCCCAGTTAAGAAGCAAAGTTGTTGGGGCGCCTGGGTGGCTCAGTGGGTTAAGCCTCTGCCTTCAACTCAGGTCATGATCTCAGGGTCCTGGGATCGAGTCCCACGTTGTGCCAGGCTCTCTGCTCGGCGGGGAACCTGCTTCCTCCTCTCTCTCTCTCTGCCTGCCTCTCTGCCTAGTTGTGATCTCTCTCTCTCTCTGCCAAATAAATAAATAAAATCTTTTAAAAAAAAAGAAGAAGAAGAAGAAGCAAAATTGTTAGCTGAAATGCAAAGACAGACCCCGCCACAGGCTGTTCACAGGAACCCTGCTTTAAACAAAGAACTGAAACACGTTCCAAGTAAGAGGGGGGAAAGCACACTGCTGCTGCTCCAAAGACAGGCAGCGCGGCTGTGTGCATACCGGGCCGCGAGTGTTTCAGGGAAAGGACATCACCAGAGATGAGGGGGTCTTTCACAGTGACCAACAGTTCAGTGCACCAAGAAGACGTAACCATGCTAAACATGTACGCCCCCAATAACAGGGCATCAAAACACAGGAGGCAAAAGTGGGTAGAATCGCAAAGAACAAATGACAAATCCACAGTAACAGCTGCGGATTCCATACTCCCCTCTCCGTAATTTACAGAACAAACGAGTGGACAGAAACATCAGTGAGATTACAAAAATGAACCGTGAGGGAGCGCCGGCACAGACAGGAGGCTGGAGAGCCAGACTGCACTTTGCTTAGCTGGGGGGGGCCACCCACGGGTGTTAGGAGTGAAGGGGCAGCAGTGAGGTTGGAAAGGTGGACCCCAAGCCGGACTGAGCAAGCCTCCCAGGGCACTTTGCAACCCCCTCGCGCTCCCGCTGAACCCAGTCTCGGGAACTCCCTCGCACGTCCAGGCTGCCAGCAGCCAAGTCCCAAGCTGATGTTCCTTCAAGAGGAGCCTGGCCGTCTCCTCCACAGCGTCGGACCAATGTCCACAGAGTGGCCTGTCCTAAGTAAGCTCCCGCTCGTGGAAGCACTTAAAAAGACAGGGTCACCCCAAAGGGAAGGTCATCCACCTGCTCAGTAACACAGGGCGTGGGGGGGGGGGGGGGGCAAGCCCAAGCCACCTTGCCTGCAGAGATGCCCTCCCAGTGGTCTGTCGCACAGGCCTGAGCCGACACCCTCATGCTAATCCCATCCTCAGGTTGCCTGAGGAACGGGATCCCTGCTCCCAACCCCCCAGCTTAAATGCCCAGGGTAAAAGCAACTTTCCCACAGGCAAATGCGGAGTCAAGTGAACCAGGGTGTGCCGTGGCCCCGCCTCGCCCCACCATCCTGCCCAGATGCACTGCCCAGCTGCTGGCAGGAAGGCAGCCCTGGGTCCAGGGCCACATGGGCATGGGACCAATGACTCGGGAGCGCAGGCCCTTGGGGAGCCACATGGGGGCGGGGAAAAAATGAGGAAGCCCGCCTGTGTTCCTTTCTCCCATCACCTATTCTGAAGGCACCTCTCTCTACAGCTCCCCAACGGGCCCCCCACCAGAGGTACTAGAAGTCTACCCGCATTCTCCACACCCAGCCCTCAGTCCCATCCCTGGACCTGGCCTTGCCCTGATGGGGTCATCACAGCATCCCATCTGAGTCTCCTGAGCTCCACCCACCTCTCACAAGGGCATAAGCCACACAAATCCCGCACTGCCCCCTCCTCCTGGCTGCCACCACACCTTCTGGTGAAAACCCACCTTCGCCTAGACCGTCTACCTGATCTGACACCTGGACCTACACATCTGGACCCTCTGGACCCCTGGATTGGCAGCCCCTGGACCTGGACCCCCAAGAGCCCCGCAGCGCGCCTGAACCACCTGCTGTCAGCCCCCTAAGAGCCAGCACAGTGCTTCCTTCCTCTCATTCTCCTCCCTCTACCCCAGTCCCTCTCTCTTCTCACCCCTCCTCCTCCTTCCTGGACCAGAGTCTCCACCGGCAGTGCCAGCGCAGCAGGAGCCTGGCCAGGACTGGTGGAAAATGCTCCGTCAAGGACTGTGGGGCGGGGGTGGGGGGTGCCGTGAGGATGCTAGGCCAGTGCCACCGCTGGGTCCGCACAACGCAGGCCCCGTGGGACAAGCCAGAAGTGTCCTGGTTGGGGGGCGGGGGAGAGGCATTCTAGCACCATCTCTGCCGCACGCCCCGCTCAAGCGCTCCAAGCAAAACCCCACACCCCAGCCAGTGTTAGAACAGCAGGTAAAGACGCAGATTCCTGACAACACCAAGAAAGTGGGCGGCTGCCACAGGCTGCCAGCTACATCAGGAAGGTCTCGGGAATGAAGCTGACACACAAAACTCCGTTGGCTCTACCAGAGAAACGAAGAAAATGTGAAGAAAATGTAGCGCTGGGCTCCTTTTGTCTCAGGGACTTCCAGACTCCAGGAGATGATAAACAACCAAACAGACGCATGTCCCAGAGAAAGACCTCTTACAGGGGCATTTGGAAATGAAATACAGGAGCCTCTCATCCTTCCCCAGATGGAAATGAGGAGCAGCCACACGGGGCACTAGGCCATTGCTTCTGGAAGGCTCCACTCCTGCCCCTGAGTCTGGGCAGAGTCCTCCCACCCTGGACCTTGGTTTCTTATCTGTAAAACAACGAGGAGGGTCAGAAGACCTTCGAGGCCCCTGTCAGCCAACCACCTGTGTCACCAGGCCAGGCTAGAGTATGAACAGTCGGGGTGAGAACAGGTGAGCTCCCCACCCAGAGGTCCTGCGTGGTGGCGGGTGCCTCCGAATGGATGTCTGGAATCCACCCCAAGAAACCTGAATTCACCTTCCTTGCCTGGCCTTCCACAGTCCGGCCTCAAGGAGCCTCTGTCAGCAGCCACCTCCAGAGCTCGGCCCCACTGGTGACACATGGTGTGGGACCATGAGCAGGTCTTGCCTCTCCCTGCGTCCCACTCAGCCAGCAGTCCCTTCCCAAGGCCCTCCCTCTGGCAGGACCAGCAGCGGCTGGTGCCCCACCCGGGCCAGAGTGCCCCACCCACCAGAGGGAGACCGTGGAGCCACCAAGGGAGGACCAGATACCTCTGGTCTGCCTCTGGTCCTTCACAATCCCATGCTGGAGGCAGGCCAGGGGAGCCTCGGTCATCCTGGAAATGAGGCTAAGAGCTCCCTTCCCTTGAGGCACCCAATCTCCATTCCAGGTGCCTCGAAGGGGAGGCTTACTGAAATCCCAAGTCGGTATGCTCCCGATGTCCAGAGGCCACCACATACCCTTCCCTTCAACACAAAAATCCACCTCCTAGGCTCTGACCCTGGACAGTGAGACGAAGCCCCACTTTCTCCACGCAGACATCTCCAGGGGAAGGGTGGCCCAGAAAGCGGGAAAGCCCTTTCCCACCTCCTCGCGGATTCCAAACCAGCAAAGCCGACCACAATTTCAAACAAGGTCAACTTTGCCTCTTATAGCCCGGGACATGGGCCAGCGAGGGCAAGGCTGGCCTTCCACAGGACCCGGGGATAGTGACCCCTCCCAGAGGCCCTGAGCACCGGACCCCCAGGCCAGGGCTCCCCAGCTCCCCTCAGCAGGCTGCCCACCCAGCCTCTCCAGGGAAAGCCCTCCTCAAACACACACATGCCTCTTACTTGATCTTGGATCATCTCTTAAGTAAAATTTTTCAAAACAAGCTTTTCATTGGACCCATTCCCAATTCACAAACAAGGTATCCTCTAGAGCCCCGCTTTCTTGCTGGAGGAGGGGCCTGGGAGCGAGGCCTCAAGAAGCCGGCGCCTTCCGGGTCCTGCAAGCCCCGGGGAACACACGCGCACACACACACGGAAGGGCTGTCCTCTGAGGACAAGGACAAGTGGAAAGGACCAGCCCTCTATGGGGTCTGGATTCCTCCCACCCAAGCCCTGAGCGTGGGGTGCGCAAGAGCTCCAGGACAGGGAGCTCACTACCTAACAGGGTACTGGGAGCCGAACCTGCGCTGTCTCTGCTTGCTCGCTTGCTCGGGGTGTCGCGCTGGCAGGCCATCCCCAGCCTGCTGGCAGCGAGACCCGAGACATCGCAGCTGCGAGGAGCAGGCGCGGCCCCCGCCCGCTGGCCGGGCATATCCTGTACGAGACCCCGCGCCTCCCTTCCCAGACCCTGTCCGTCGCCTCCGGCTCCTCCGAGGACGGTGCTCAGGACCCTCCCGCGGAGGCTGGGGACGGCGCCGGGGTCAAGCCTCGCCGCTTCGGAGCCGCGCGCGCCGGGCAGGCCGGGATCCGTGCAGCACAGGAGGCACGGCCCGGCGCGGGCGCGGGAGGTCGAAGCCCGCGCGGGTCCCCGCGGCCCCGGAGGAAGTCGGGGCGCCCCGGCACGAGACCCCGCAGCCCTTACCGCAGAGCAGCAGCAGCAGCAGCAGCCGAAACTGCCGGCGCCGCCGCTCTCGCGTCTCCATGGCCGGATGGCTGCGGCGCGCGGTCGGCTCCGTCCCGGCTGGGTGAGCGGGGGGCGCAGAGGGACGCGGCCGAGGGTGGGGCGGCGGAGAGCCCGCCCCTAGACTGCGCCCTCCCCCTCGGGGACGCGCCCACCCACAGGGGACACTCCTGCTTCCAGAGCGCGCGCCTGGCCGGGACGCGCCCTCCCGGGAAGCGCCCCACCTCCCCCAGGACTCGCCCCCTAGCCCGAGCGTACACCCTCAAGACAAGACCCCCACCCCCGGTGCGAGCCCCGGCCCTCCAGTTCCGGGGTGCTGCCGGCGGCGAGCGCGCGGTTGGCAGGCCGGGGGCGGGCTGGGGGGGAGGGGCGGCCTAGGGAGCGGGAAGAAGTGGGTACGCGTGCGGGAGTGTGCCAGGAGGCGGGAAGCGGGCGGCCGAGGGCTGGGAAGGTGTCTGGGGCGGGATTGCTGTGCGGCTCTGAGCCCAAGAGAGATCGGACGGGAGGGTGTGCGGGGGCGGCACCAGCCGGAGGAGAAGTGGGGCCGCGGAGGGGTGGAGCAGGGAGGGGCCACCAGAGTGAAGCAGCTGATCCCCGAGTCCCTATTGGCCCCAGGCCCGCCAAGATACTTCACTGTGCCTCTGTATCCCTCTGCACCTGAAGGGGATGGGGGCCTGGGCAGGTAGGGCACCCTGGTGCGCACGCGCGCGCGCGCACACCACTACCTTTGCCTGGAAGCCCCAGTCCTCAGGCCCTGATCCCTGCCCTGTGACCTCTGGGAAACCTCAAAGGACAAAATCGGGGCCAGGAGAGTGACTGCGAACCGGAAAGACCTGACCGCAAGGGGCCTGAAGTGGGGGAGGGAGAGACGCGCATAGATCAGTTGCATCACCTTCAGCCCCTAGTGTGGATCCTGGTCCCAGCAGACGGCTGGTCACAGTGCCATTCCTGAGCCCCTTGGAAGGAGGAACCCTGTGTCCTCGGTACCCACAATCCAGCCTTGGGAGCCCATATTGGTCTGAGGGCTCACAGAGCCAAGCCTGGAGGGCTGGCTCCCCCCAACCCACCCACCCTCCCGGAATTGCTGTCTGCCTGTGCCCAGCCCAGAGGTAGGAGAAGGTGGACTCCCCACCTGGACAAGCCTTCAGCCTCTCTAAGTGGCAGAGGTTGGGGGTAGTAACAGCCCATGGGGTCACCCCGAAATCCAGGTGACAGTGGCAGTCACCACCACTGCTGGCCGCATGAGTTGATCTGACCCTTCCCGCATTAGTAAGGGATCGAAGCTTTCTGTGCCTTTTCTGGAAGAAGCCAGAATTATCTCAACAGAGACTTAGAGCTAATTGACATTGATCAGCCCCTTCCTGCCTGCCTTCCTCCGGAGGCGGTGGGGTGGGCAGGCACAGGAGCAGCCCAAGCCTTTGGCTCACGCAGAGGGGCCACAGGCTCAGCTCAGCTCTGTGCCAGCCACCCCCTCTCGAATGGCCTGTGCCTGCCCAGACAACGCAGGAACACAGTGCGGGCGCCACCAGCATCCCTGGAGAGTGCAGACTCGCCAGTGCCCACGGCACTCACGGGAGGGGCTTGGCCAGACTCCCAAGACCCCCTCACTCCCACTCAGAGGGACTGGTCAGACAGCAGCCAGGAGTCTGTGCTAGCCTGGGGACTGTGGCTCCGTGGGCAGTCCTTGGCAATGAACAGCCTGGCCAGGCAGGGCTGCGGAGATAATGGCCTGAGAACCCGAGGGCCTTGTACACTCCACCTTGGACCCAGCTGAAGCTGCTCCCCGACCAAGAATGCCCTCCCCTCCCGCATTCTGAGGTCCAGTCAGCCCCGCAGGCCCAGGAGCTCCTGGGGCTTCATAGACCACCCCTTCTCCCCGCTAGTGGGAGTCCCTGTGAGCTCCTCCTGCGCTCTGGCTGGGCACTGAGCAAGAGCTTGCTGGTGCAGGGGGTTCACACAGCCCACGAGAAGGGGTGAGGACAAGTCCCTGCCCTTCCCCCTCATCCTGACTCCTTCCTGTCCTGGCACCCGCTGGGCACATGGACCCCTCCCCACCCCTGTACACAGCTACCTCCCCTGCCACAAGCTTGCCACTCCTCCCCTCACAGGTCGTCGTAGACGGCCTCCACCCTGCCCAGATCCAGGCTGGCATTAGTGTTTGCAGGGACCCCTGGGTCATGGCAGAAGGACCGTTCGGGAAACTGCAATGCTGGGACAGACGAGATCGGCAGCTCTTGCTCCAGGCTGGAGCAGCTTCGTCCTGGACAAGGAGCAGCCCTGTGGGCGACCATGGGATGAGTGCCCCTCACGTTCCAGCCACTCGGACATCCGGGCTGGTGGGCACCTGGGTGGCCTGAACCCACCTTGAGCAGGACAGCCTCCCGGCAGAGCCAGGCACTCAGGCTAGTGAGAACTGGTGCGTGTCGGCGGTGTAAACTGTGGGTACACAGGTGCGGCATGCCCAGGGCCAACAGAGGAGCTGTCCCGGTGGAGGGATGAGCTCGAGAGGGGAAGGGGGGAGGGAACACACTGGACGGGCTGGGTTAGGGTCCATGCTCATGACCGGGGGTGCTGGCTAACTCGGGGCTCCCTGAGGATGATGCATGGTGAACCCACAAGCAGTCGGAGAGACAGTAGGCTGGATCCCTCCCTCCAGCTCCTCTAGCCAAGCTGGCGTGGGATCCCAGGGAGGCCCCGCAGGCCAGCCACAGCCCTCAGGACTCAGGGCAGAGAGGACAGATCAGGCCCAGGGCGGGGGCGGCCCTGATGTCTGGTTCCTTCCCTGAGTTCACAAGCTGCCACCCTAGAAGAGCCAAACATGGGGTGCCTGGGTGGCTCAGTGGGTTAAAGCCTCTGCTTTCAGCTCATGGTCCCGGGGTCATGGGATCAAGCCCCGCATGGGGCTCTCTGCTCAGCGGGGAGCCTGCTTTACCCCACCCTGCCTGCCTCTCTGCCTACTTGTGATCTCTGTCTGTCAAATAAATAAATAAAATCTTAAAAAAAAAAAAAAAAGAGCCAAACACTCTTTCCCAGGGCTATCTGCTCCCCATAGAGAGGACCCATAACTGCCCGTGGGCCAGCTGGAGCCCCAGGCCTTCTCCTCCACCTGTCCCTTCACAGAGGCACTGAGACTTGCTTCTGCTGAGCGACCAGACCCCTTTGACTCCCCTGCGGCCCGCTCACTGGGGATACCCTCCCCCATGGACGCCCCTGCAGTTCCCCTCCTCCCTTGTACCTCTGGTTGGCAGCCTGGCCCCATGCAGTTCAGGGCTCAGCCAGGCAGTCAGTGGGCACCAGAGGGAGGCTTTGCTCTAGCTCTTGGCCATCTCTGCTCCAGAAGGTGGTGTCCCAGCACCCAGCCAGCCCTCCCCAGGTCCCTGGGACTCCTGCCCTGTCCAGGGGTCCAAGCCAGGAAGGCAGTCCAGCCCCCTAGGAAGAGAATGTCATGGTCACTTGAGTTTCTCACCTCTCCAGCTGCCCTCAGCTCAGCCCAGACCCCCTTGAGGACAGCCCAATCAGGTTTTATAGGAATCTACCCCAAGCTCCCCTAGAAATGATGGGCTTTCTCCTCCTCCAAGAGGCCGAAGAGAATCTCGGGCAAGATATGGTGTCTGCCTCTCCTTTACAGCCCCCCGGGGCCGGGCCACCTCTCCATGTGGCAGGGCTCAGGTCATGATCTCTGGGTCCTGGGATGGACTCTCTGCTCAGCGGGGAGTCTGCTTCTCCCTCTCCTCTCCCTCTCTTCCTTTCCCTGCAAGCGCTCTCTCTCTCCGACAAATAAATAAATAAAATCTTGAAGTTACAGGAAATCACTGCCCTGCCTCATTTCCAGATTAAGGGTGAGGACTGAGGCCAAGGGGGCCACTCCATGCTGACATACATGGCACAGGGGGAGGGGAGTGGAGGTGGGGAGCACCAGGACGGCTAGGGCCAAGAGCAGCTCTCCTTCCCGACAGTGACAGCCCCGTGGGTCTCCCCCTGCTGCCCTGTGGCCCTGAGCAGGCAGCTTCTACAACAGGAGTGCAAGGCCATCAGTCCCCCTCCTCCAGCAGGCCTGCAGACGGATCCCTGAAAGTCCTGTCCCCTCTTTTTACTCTTCCCAGGTGTAAGACTGAGCATGTGTTCTCACAAAGGAGGGGTCTCTCCAGGCTCCTGGACCCCAGGGCAGGTCCTCTGAGGAAGGAACAGGCACGGGTGAGTATGAGTCCCCTAGGTAAGACAAGTGCCTTCCCTGAAGCTCCCGGTGGCCCCAGGCCCTGCGGAGATAGCCGGGCCCTCGAGGGTGATCCTCGATCCTAAATGGTCTTGCTCCCCTGCGAGTGGCCTGGCAGACCAGTCAAAGAACCGTCCCACTGTGTGTGCACCAGCGTAGGAGGGGCTGAAGTCCGGCAGTCTTGCTAATTCTGGGAGGTTCCCTGCAAAGCCCTGATCTGCGAGGCCACAGCAGCAGGCGGGTACATGGGTGCTTGGCTCCCTCTGCCGGCATACAGCCGGCCACTGCATCTTCTCCCTCAGTGCCCTGCGGGACCATGCAAAGGGGAGTGGGGAAGGTCCCCCAGGCTCAGGGCTGGAGACGGGGACCTGCAGCCACTTCCTAGCTGCCCCAGGACACAGGACTCAACTCTTTATGTCTTATCACGATTACTGTCATTATCATTGTTATTATAAAACGCACATAGCATTGCCATCCCCGTCCTCACCCGCTCTAAGCGCACACTTCAGGGGCATCAAGCATGTCCACACTGGGGGCAGCCACCACCACGGTCCATCCCTACAACTTTCTCCCCGGCATTGTCCCCCGCAAGGGAGACACTAGCCCCCATCCCCTGCCCCCGCCGCGCTGCTGCCCCTGTCTGCTCTCCAGCCCTGTGGATTGGACGCCTCCCAGCACCACCCAGAGCCGGAACCCTGCAGCGTGTCCTGTGCGCAGCTCCCTCCACTCAGCATGGCGGCTTCTGGGGTCAGCCACAGGGGAGCCGGTCAGGGGCTCCTGCCTCTTCGAGGCTGGGGACGGACCACGGTGCTGCTAGGCCACATTCTGTTTACTTGTTCATATGGTCACCCACTTCCCTTTTAAGTAAACAAGGCAAGTTCACCTTCCTTTGATTGCAATTTTGTAAAATCAATCAGAAATGTTTTGAGGAAAAGATGCTCCGATGTTAGCCCTGGTCATTTCTGGGTCTGGAGGGATCTGGAGGAATTCTTCTGCTCCATTCTATTTTCTCATTTTCCCTGCAGTGCCACAAGGGGCCCAGGGTGGGTTTTATGTCGTGTGTGTGTTGGGAATTTGCGGGAGCATGGGCGCATGCATGTGTGTGTGTGTGTGTGCATGTGTGATGTGTGTGGTACATGTGTGTGCCCATGTGCACGTGTGACTCCTACGGCTCGCACCAGCCTCATGGACTTGGTGAATAGAAAAGGTACACTTCGGGATGAGAAAGGGGGTCACCTGGCCACTTCCTGTGCCCTGACCAGGCGGGGGTCTCTCCAGATCCTGGGGACAAGCAGACCACGCTGCTCACAGGAAGAACATGACCAATGGAGAGAAGAGCTCCGGAACTTGGGGGGTCTGGGCTGCGATCCTCCTGGCACAGCACCCCTGTCCCTGCAGACATGTGGAGCACCATGGGATCTGCAAGGTCAGGGTGCAGAGGCAGACATTCAGGTGTGCACTCAGGGACGTGAACCGACCACCGCAGAGCCTAGTCACAAAGCCCATGGGGCGTCTGGGTGGCTCAGTGGGTTAAAGCCTCTGCCTTTGGCTCAGGTCATGATCTCAGGGTCCTGGGATCGAGCCCAGCATTGGGCTCTCTGCTCAGTGGGGAGCCTGCTTCCCTTCCTCTCTCTGCCTGCCTCTCTGCGTACTTGTGACCTCTGTCTGTCAAATAAATAAACAGAATCTTAAATAAATAAATAAATAAATAAACAGGGCCCAGATCACAGGGAAGGTGGCTCTGGGGAAGGGGTGGGCAGCCGCGGGGTACAACTCCTTGGCTCTGGCAGTCACGCAGGGGAACCTCACTGTAAGCCTTATTTCCCAGTCTCTTGGGGTCTGCATGCAGTACCAGGTGCGGAGGAAATGTGGAGGTGAACAGGGCATGCCGCTAGGACCGGTTCGCCATGCTGGTACCTTGCAGGGGCCCAAGGCAGCCCTGGGCAGGAGCTCAGGAGCCTGGGAGGAAGGACTGACCCTGCCCCGAGCAAGCGGGAGCAGGAGGAAGACAAGGGCAGCTCCTCCTCCACACAGGTCCCCCTTTGGTACCCCAGCTGCAGCCCTAAGAACCCCTCACTACCGGCGGCTGTTGATCCCAACAACTGCAACTCAGCAAACTTAAAACCCAGCTTCTCGTTGGCACACCTCCCCCCACTGCAAAGGTTTGAGGGGTGCCGTGCCCAGAACACCAGGGCATGCCCCACGATCGTGCAGAGGAGCTGGTGGCCCAGCAGGGCTGGTACAAGTGAGCTGGGACAGCCCAGAGATAGCAGAGAGACAGCGCACAGACAGCCAGAGACAGCAAGAGACAGCCCAGAGACAGCACAAAGAGAGCCAGACAGCCAGAGATAGCACAGAGACGCCCCCAGAAGTACAGAAGTAGATGCCTGGAGGAAGCAGGCCCTTGGCCTCAGCGGCGTAGCATCTGGGAATTCAGGCTGTAACAGTGCTGGGTGAGCACATGCTGGGGCCGAAGGCTGAAGGCCAGGAGACGGACTGTCCCTAGCCAGTCCGCAGGCTCCACTTGGGGAGCACAGGTGACATCCCTGGTTTTTATTTGTGTTTCCCCCATTCATAGAAGTAATACACATCATTTCAGGGAAAAACAGAACTGACACCATCTCTTACAAACTTATTTTAGAAAGAAAGAATCTCCTTCAGCTGTGCAAACTACTTTTTAATGTCTTAAACGAGATTCATGTAAAATTAAGTAACAGGGAAGATGCCAAAAGTTTTTTCACTTGATTTATTATGATCATTTACCACTTGGTAATTGTAAAACCCTTTTTTAAAGTTAGTACCTGATGATTGCAACAGAATCAAGAGATTCACAGGGTGGAAACAACACAGAGCAACAAAGTATAAAGTGGAGGAGGGGGAGGGGGAGGGGAAGAGAGGAGGGAGAGGAGGGGTAGAAGAGGCAGGAGGGGGAGGAGGGAAAGAAGGAGGTTTGGGAGGTTTGGGAAGGGAGGAGTGGGAGGGAGATGAGGAGAAGGAGAGGAGAGAGGAGAGGGAGGTACAGGAAGGGGAAAGGAGGGGGGAGGGAGAGGAGAAAGAGAAGGGAAGGGAGGAGAGGGAGAAGGGGGAGGAGAAGGGGGAGGGGAGGTGAAGGGGGAGGAGAAGGGGGAGGAGAGGAGGGGGAAGAGAAGATGTGCACTGGGCAAGTTGGCAGGGTGGTGTCTGTCCAGGTCAGCAGTCCGTCACCACCAGGATGCGGGATGCGCACGTGCCAGCCTGAGGCCATCTCTGGCTAAGCATCGCCTGACCCTCCGTGCAGCCAGGTTCCCGTTGGCCCTTTGCAGGTGGCTCTGTCTCCCAGGAAACCATGCTACCCAGGCTGGGGTTGGATTGCACTCTGTCCTGTGGATGGTTATTCCGATGCAACATTGATCTGTTGCTGTAAGAGTTTATTACATGTCTTGGCCGATCAGTGTCCTTCCCTGAGGAATGAAGTCACCGTGGCAGGCTCATGAAATGATGTTTCTTGGCCAGGAGATGCCGGGGGATACAGAAGTTCTCTCCGACGTCCCCAGCTGCGACACCTCCCTGGAGACACACTGACCTTCTGGTGCGCCCACCCCTCAGGTCTCCTTCCCTCCTGCTCAGAATTTCTACAGGGACGTCCAGCCACCACTGGGCCACCGTTTGCAGGACATGCGGGCGCTCACCGGCTCCTCACTAACCTCTCCCCCGCCAGCCTCGCCTAAATCTGAACCAGGGCGGGGCAGGACAATTTCAACAAACAATCAGTTAGGGAAGTTCTAAGGAGGTAGTTACTGTATTTGAAATTGGACACTTTGTTTCGGACCCTGACTCCTGTGTCTTCCTCTCCACGCCCGTCCCCTTGCTGCAGACAGTGCACAACACCCCTCATGGGGCCGCTGCAGGTTCAGACAGCGGGACACTCCCCACGGCCGTTGCGGGCTGCCTGGGGGGCTGTGCAGCTGGTATTGGCCTGGGTGGGAAGGGCAGCACAGACGCAGTGGTGTGAGATGCACACGACGAGGAGACTGAGGAAGACAGTCTGGCATGGGGAGCCACCCCCACCCCAGTCAGGATCGGGCAGGGCAGAGCTGACCACAGGGGAGGGAGGACAGAGAGAACAAGGGGTGGGACATGGCCACGGAGACGCCTCTCCCTTCCTCGTGGGGGATTGGGCTCCTGGCTGAACACCCATAAATATTGCATGTTTCAGGGCGCCTGGGTGGCTCAGTGTGTTAAGCCTCGGCCTTTGACTCAGGTCATGATCTCAGAGTCCTGGGATAGAGCCCCACATCGGGCTCTCTGCTCAGCGGGGAGCCTGCTTCCTCCTCTCTCTCTCTGCCTGCCTCTCTGCCTACTTGTGATCTCTGTCTGTCAAATACATAAATAAAATCTTTAAAAATATATATAATATTACATGTTTCCTGAAAAATCAAGTCAGCTTCAAACCTCCAACTCCAAAAGTGTGTAGAATGTGATCCTGCCAACGTCATGACCTGCTGAGGTGGGCCACCCAGGCCCCCAGGGAACTTACAAGGGTCTTCTGGGACCTCTGCGTGCAGACAGCAACAGAAGTGCAGAGCTGTGCGGTCCCCGGTAGGAAGGATGAGGCTGAGAGCCATGTCTGGGGAACATGCCCCGTTTGAAAGCTCGTTGAGCCCTCAAAACTGGAGGCAGGAAGAATAAGCTTTGTCCTGCATTAAAGAATAAAGGCTAGACGACATCGCCAAGGCAGCCACCAGGATGTCCCTCACTCAGGTCCCCCTTGACAAAACCAACGGGGCATCTGGCCGTGACAACAGTGGTCTCGAGGGGCTGTGGGATCCGGCCAGGACCCTGTGGAACCCCACTGTGCTCCAAGACTGATGAAAGCTGATTTGAGAAGCCAGGCCCACACCCAGGCTGCCGACGCAGGGACTGAGGGCTGCAGAGTAGGAAACCTCACCTCACCCCTGAGGACTCAGCCACTCAGCTGGTCTGTCACCAGCATCAAATACCAAGGGACCTGGAAGGAGTCTCATGCACCGCTGTGTCAGCCCAGGGCACCTCCAGCACTCCGCCTGTCACACACACACACGCACGCTCGTGTGCACACACACCGTGGCCAGCAGCCTATGCACATTCACAAGCCCCAGCAGTGGCAAGAGGGAGCTCCTGCAGATGGCTGGTGGGTGTGCCCAGAAAACCAGCCCAAAGCCGCAAGCTGGGGACAGACCCAAACGAGGTTTAGCCCCCTCAGGGAAAGAAAGGGGAAGCTGAGGGCACGTGGCTAGACATGGCAGGATAGAGGAAAAGCATACAAGCTAAAGAATTCTGCCACAGAAAGGAGCCAGGAGCCGGGAAGGGGGTGTGCCCACCAGTGCAAGAAAGCCTGAGAATCCCTAATGGAGTCAAGGGAAAGCACATCTCCCCGGGAATCAGTAGGTGAAGACTGCAAGGTATGACTGCCCCTTCCATTGTGAAGACAGTAACACAAAACTCCAAGGAACATGAAAAATCAAGGCAACATGACACCACCAAAAAAGCCCCACAATTATGGGGGTGCCTGAGTGACTTAGTCGTCAAGCATCTGCCTTGGGCTCAGGTCATGATCCCAGGGTCCTGGGATGGAGCCCTGCATGGGGCCCCCTTCCCGTTGGGAAGCCGGCTTCTCCTTCCCCCCCCCCCCCCCCCGCTTGTGTTCCCTCTCTCGCTGCGTCTCTCTCTCTGTCAGATAAATAAATAACATCTTTAAAAAAAATAAAAAGAGGCAACTTTCCCAATTTGCAATTTGCCCAGTAAGTTCAAAATACAAGTTCAAAATACAGGCATTGTGTTCAGAGCCCTGTGATAAAGTGAGCATCACAATGAAGCAGGTTAAATGAACTGTTTGGTTTCCCACTGCACATGCAAATTATGTTTATACACTGCTCCGCTCCATCAGTGTGTGATAGCGTCCTGTCTTAAAGAAACAATGTACATACCTTAATTAGAAAACACTGTATTGCTGGGGCACCTGGGAGGCTCAGGCAGTTGAGCATCTGACTCTTGATTTCAGATCAAGTCATGATGTCAGAGCCGTGGGGTCGAGCCCTGTGTCCAGCTCCAAGCTTAGCATGGAGCCTGCTTGGGATTCTTCCTGCCCCTCCCCCTCTCCCCACTCATGCATGCTCTCTCTCTCTCTCGCTCTCTCTCGCTCTCTCAAATAAATATATACATCTTTATAAAAAAGAAAAAAAAAGAATTAACATCAATCTCTCAAACTCTTCCAAAAACTTGAAAAAGAAGAGATGTTCCCAAACTTGTTTTATGAGAACAGACCCACCCTGATACCAAAGCCAGGCAAGGGGGAAAAACCTACAGACCAATATCCCTCACCAATATAGATTCATCAAAATCTCAACTAAATTTCAACAAAAATTCTCAACTAAGTACTTGCAAACCAAATTCAGCCCTATATACCCGGAGTAAGGGAGATTTCTTTCTGGGATGCAGGAACGGTTCAACATTCACCAACTGATCAATGTGATACATCACATCAATGGAATGAAGGATAAAAATTATATGGTTATCTCAATAGATGCAGAAAAAGTATTTGGCAAAGTACAGCATCCTTTCATTATAAAAGTGCTCGACAAAAAAGAAATGAACGGGAGTCAACAAAGGCCATAAAAGACGAGTCCACCGCTAGCCTCATACTCACCAATGGAAGGTTGAAAGCCTTTCCTCCAAGATCAGGGACAAGACAAAAGCACTCTCACCACTCCTTTCCGACATGGTACTGGAAGTCCTGGCCAGAGCAATTAGGTAAGAAAAAATAAATTAAATAAATTAATTAATAAAAATAAAAATAATAAAAATATAAATAAATAATTAAAATTAAAAAATTTTTTTAAAAAAGAAAATCCTAACGACTCCCTCAAAAAACTATGGGAACTAATCAATGAATTCAGTCAGGTTCCAGGATACACAGAAATTAGTTGTGTTTCCCTGAGTTTTCACTGAAGTATCTGAGAAGTAGATCAAACAAGCCCATCCACACTAGCACCACAAACAATAAATCACCGAGGAATACGTTTGCCCAAGAGGTGGAACGTTTGTGTGCTGGAAACTGTGACACTTGGATGAAAGAAAGTGAACCACACAAAGCCAACGGGAAGATACCGTCAGGGACAGATGAAGAGTGTTAAAACATCCCCAACACCGAAAGCCTGGTCCTGGGTGAGCTCAGTCCTTGCAATCTGGACGCCGGTTCGGTCCGGGTTATCACAGGAACCATGAAAGGGGGAGCCGTCCGTCCACAGGGTGCCCCCTCCCTGGCCATACCCCTGCTCCCAGCGCAGACGCTGCCTCTCTGTCTCGCTCGAAGGCTACCCATGTTTTTGAGCTTCCAAAGTCTGCAGGGCGGCTCCCTTCGCACATTCTTCTCTGTGCTTCTATCCAGATTTACTGATTTCTACCTTGATCTTAACTGTTCCTTTCCTTCTCCTTGATCTTCCCTTCTTGGTCCTCCAGGGGAGCGCTCAGATGATTGACAGGCGCCCACAGGCTGCCCCGCAGGCTGCTTCCTTGCCATTCAGCACAGGTGGGTTTTCCCTGTCCCTCAGGCCTTCCCTTGGACCCGTGGCTTTAGTTACCACCATATTTAGTTACCAAGAGTTTGGGGGGGGGGGGGGGCGGGGGGAACTCAGAGTGTTAAGCCTCTGCCTCCGGCTCAGGTCATGGTCTCACGGTCCTGGGATTGAGCCCCACATCAAGCTCTCTGCTCAGCGGGGAGCCTGCTTCCCCCTCTCTCTCTGCCTGCCTCTCTGCCTACTTGTGATCTCTGTCAAATAAATAAATAAATCTTTTTTTAAAAAAAAAAGAGTTGGGGCCTTTTCCTATTATTTTTCTATTAATTTTTACTTTTAATTCTGCTGTGTTCATGGAAAACACTCTGTGGTCTCACTTGTTCTGTGGGCCAGGATGAGCCCATCTTGGTCTGCAGGCACTTGAAGAGAACACATCCCCTGCTGTTGGTGGATGGGGAGTCCTATTGACATCAGAGGGGTCCTGGTGGGCGACACTGGCTTTGAGTTTTTTCCACGTTCCTGCAAATCTTCCTTGAAGTCATTCTGCCAATCGTTGAGAGGGGTACTACTGACAGCTTCCGCTTAAACGAGGACTTGCCCACATCTCTCAGACCTGTGGGGAGAAGTGGCCACATCCACATGGGCCCCTGGTGGGCTCTAGCAGCCCTGGGGAGCCCTGCAAGCTGAGCCCACTGTCCACCTCCCACCTCATCGGCCTTGGCTGGAGGCCAGCTTTTCTGTTCCCTCCAACCAGGAAGGAGCCCCAGGCACCTTCCTGCGGGGCCCAGGCCTGGCCTCCTCTGCCCACGTCCGCTCCCCCACCTGCCCCTTGAAGGTGGCACACAGGAAGGTGCAGCCCCAGACACAGCCAGCGGGGCTCACTCCTGAGGCCCTGGGAACTCAGATGGACGGTGCCTGGAGAAGTCTGTGCTGTTGAGAAACTCTGTGTCTCGAGGTTGCACTTCTTGTAGGAAAAATCGCTCCCAGCTCCATAGTAACAAGCAGGGACAGCGCACTGTGGGTTCATGTTCAGAAAATAGGTATTTCTGTGTAAGTCCCTCTGCCCTCAGTGAGATCTGGGGGTCCCTAAACCTGGCTCGGCAGGATAGTTTCTGGGGGTGAAAATCCCAACCCAGATGTCCTAAAGGAGAGTCATGGGAACCAGCTGTGACCTGCCTCGTGGGGTCCCCACAGTTGACCCCATGTTTGGACAGGGTCAAGGCGGGGATCAGCACATAATGTCCACACCAAATGTCATGTCCATGTCTCACTCATCCCTGCTTCCCAACCCCTCAGGATGTTGTGAATGTCCTTCCCTATCCACACCGGAGGTCTCATGCTAAGACAGACCAGGGGGGCTTAGTGGTGTCAGAGAGGCCTAGCCCTGGCTGTCTGGATGAGGGCTCAGCCCTCCTGCTCAAGACTGAGCACCAGCCCCTGCAGCCCTCCCAAATTCCTGCCAATGCCTGTTTGCAGACACCCTGTGGGTCTGGGGTCCCAGGTGGACCCCACTGGCTCCTCACGGTGGACGGATCACTCTCCAGGACCCCGCTGGCCTCCAAGCCAGGGTTTGCAGGTAGAGGGTGGGGAGACCCCACCGCAGCCCTGGGCTGATGCACCTGCCATCACTTTCCCATCACGGCCCCTCGACCCCAGGTCGGGGGGGCCAGTAGGCTCCAAGCAAGCTGGTGTAGACTCCAGGAGCCTGGAGTTCGGCCAAAGAGCAGCATCTCGAGGATGGGTCCAGGGCATCTCACAGCACCGGGGTCTGCGCTCTGGCCAGGCCCAGAGACAGGGTCCACATCCTTCCCAGAGGCTGCTGCAGAAGGAAAGAACTCGGTGGTCCTTCTGGAAAGTGCACTGGAGACAAAGAGGTTGCACAGATGTAGACACAATGCACTGACAGAGTTTGCACATACAAATGTACACACATGCGCACACACGGACACCCATCCGGACCAGTGCACACATTCTACACAGATCATACAAGGATGCCCCACCTCTCCTTAGCCCCCTCCAGCGCCCCAGGCCTGCAGCGCCCCCCAGGCCTGCGCCCCCCTCCACCGGGAAGCCCTCCCCTCCCCTGCCTTTCTCTTGGCCTCTGCCCATGCATGTGACAGGGACTCCCGTGTTTCCCCACCAGAAAGCTAGATTTTAACAGAAAATCTCCCGTTCTCTGAACGTTGGTTGGAAAATGAGATGTTTAAATGCTGGGCAGGGGATGAGGCTGCGAGATTGTCGAGGGAAATGACAGTGTTTTCTGTTGGAACCAACCCACCCCCCCCAGCTCAGCATCAGCTAGAGAGGACGTCCAAGGGCTTCTTTAGCCTCACTCCAGGCCCTGGGAGCCTCTGAGCTAGTGGGGCCCTGCCGTCTCAGGTAGCCAGCGATGGTGTGGCCGTCAGCCTGGCCCTGGGGTCCCACCAAAGCCTGTTCCAGCTCCATGCCTCTGCCCCTCTGGCTCCCTGGGCTCGTGGGAGGGCTCCTCCTGTGGCGGCCCGTGGTGTCCAGCTCTCCGGTGCAGGCTGGCTCTGAAGCGGGACCCACCGCCAGGCCAGCACATCAGAGGGTGAGGGCAGACACCAGACAGAAGGCCCCCCCGACCCTGCCCTCCTACCACAGCCTGGCTGGTCCCTGATTACAAGGCTGGGCCTCTCTCCTCTGTCCAAGACCCCAGCCACCCTGGTCCCGTCTCACAAGGACAGGAAGTGGGCTGTCCTGGGCACCCCCCCCCCCCCCACCGCCCCGGGGGGGCCCTCATGAAGTCCACTGTTCAGGCCCCCCCACCCGACCCGGGCCTGGCCCCATGGCATTCTGTGGTCCTGGCCCCGCGGCCTCCCAGCCCCTCCCCCTTGGTGACCCTGGCATCGGCTACCCCCAGAAGACCCCGTTTCTCTGTGCCTGGCAACATTGCTGGTCATGGCACCTGGACTGTGGGCGCCTCCTGCCTTCTCCTGCAGGGGTGGCGCACCTGCATCGGTGTGTCCCCTGGGGCCAGAGGACCACACCTCATGTGGCGGTGGTCCCAGCCACACAGCCAGCCCTACAGTTGCCTTCCACCCTGAGGACCACCCAGCAGCTACCACCAACCACTCCTCACCCTAGACATCCAACAGACTAAGGAGCCTGCACAGGAGGTGCCTTGAGAGACTGTGGGTGGGAGAGAACATTCCAGAGAAGAGTGGGAGGCAGGAGGTGCAGCCACTGTGTACGGGGCATGACCCAGTGAGACTGGGGTGAGGAAGGTGGGACAAGGACCCCCGTCCAGGGGCCGTGACACCAGTGATGGGGACAGGACCCCCGCCCAGGGCTCGAGACACCCATGATGGGGACAGGACCTCTGCCCAGGGCTCATGATGTGTGTGATGGGAACAGGCCCTGCCCAGAGCTTTTGATGACAGTGATGGCAAGACCCCCGCCCAGGGTTCATGATGTCAGTGATGGGGACAGGACCCCCCCCCCCAGGAGTTGTGACACCTGATGATGGGAACTGAGCTCAAGATCCCACTCAGGGGCCATGATGTCCCCCACAAAGAGGGGCAAGTTTGTCTCCACCTTGAGAGCTGGAGGAAGCCCCATCCCAGCCGACCCCGTAGGACCAGTGGGGATACTGTGTGCTTAGCCCACGAAGGCCATGATGCTGCAGGTGAGCGCAGTGGGACCTCAGTTTCCCCACCTGTACTGGCTTTCAGGGGCTGCTAGGAAGCAGGAAGGCCTGACTGTCTTGGAAGAAGATGGGCTGAGGCTAGGCTGGTGGGGCCAAGAAGCAGCGCACGTCCCTGCCCCGCGGCTGGAGAGCTCATGGCAGCACCGTTCCTGGAAACCTCTGGTTTCTCCACCTGCCCTCAGAACTGTGAAGGCAAATGGGCCCTGTGCCCACGCTTCTCCTGCCAACACCTCTTGCTCTGTTCCCAACCCCAGCCCTCTGGGCTGTGCATCCCCTCCCGGCATGGCCACGGCTCGTGACCCCAGGGGGTTACAGCCAACCTCCGCACTCCCCTACCGCAAGACCCCCAGCTCAGGGAAAAGGGTGGCCCAGCCACACAGGAGGTTCCCATTGCAGGTGAAGAAATGTTTACGATGGTGCCAGCCTGCAGGGAATGGCCACGCTCCCCCACCACAGAGTCCCCCGCCCCAAGCGTGGTGCTTTCTGGAAGTCTAGAGGGCCTGGGATCAGTGTGCGTGTCTGTACCCTCGGGCAGTGTGGCCCCTGTGACCGAGGTCGTCGGGGGGATGGGGGGGACGGCTACCTCTGCAGGGGGGCATGAGGTGGGTGGGCAGGTGGTAGACGGACAGATGAGGGAAAACGAGAGGAAGTCCAAGTGAGCCGGGGACGAGACAGCTCCAGGACGCAGATCGGGCGTGAGTTCTGTTTTCTCCGCGCGTTTCCGAATTGTCCCAGCTTCCTACAACGCGTGTTATTCTTCTGATCAGAGCGACTAGGGGTTGTTTTCTAAGTAGTACGAGCTGCATCACAGAAAGCTTCCCAGAGCAGGGGGCACCTTGGCCACCAGCAGTGGCCTCCTACCGTCCTTGCATGGCCCCAACAGGAAAACCCGGCGGGGAGGGAAGGCCAGGTCCTGTCGGAGGGCCTCCAGCTCCTGGACAGGCTCCCTCCGTCATGGGTTCCCAGGGCTGACCCAGCCCCCAATTCCAGGCAGCCCCCTGGGGAGTTCCCAGAGGCCACACAACTATCAGGGGCCCAGCCGTCCCTGTCTGGAGGGGCATCAGGCCACGCCTGGGTCCGGACTCCAGGCGCCAGGCCAGAGGGTTATGTTGCGGTGTGCAGTGTGAGAGGTCACGGGCCAGAGTGTGGGTCACCGTCTGCAAAAAGAGGCCTGATGCTGTCCCCTCCCACACTGTCCACGGGTGCCTAGATGCAGGGACACACTGAGCTGCATGATGGACAAGGACCCTGACCCAGCAGATTACGCTCCCGAGGAGCAGACAGTAAACATCCCAGAAGGGAGCTTCCCTAGGCCTGTGCTGGGAAGCGAGAGGCCAGGGCAGCAGAGCTGAGGGGACAGGCAAAAGGACCCCAAGTAGGAGAGCACTGGGGGAGCAGCCCACCAGGACGGTGCAAGGTGGGGTTGGGGGGGGGGGGGGAGAGGGGGGGAGGAAGAGAAGGGAGGGAAATGGGAGGTTAGATGCAGGAAGGAGCTCAGGTGCTCCAAGTGGTCAGAGAGGAGGGGACCAGGCAGGATGGCCTGCCAGACCTTGTGACCATAGGTCCCACAAGCCGAGGCCACATCCTGGTGAGCCAGTGGCAAGTCTGGTCAGCCTGGCCTCAGACCTAGCATCCAAGCAAACCAGACCCTAAATCCCCTGGTCTTGGTGTAGGGGAGGCACAGAAAGCGGGGACAGGAAGCCAGCAGGACCTGCCAGCGAGTGACCGTGGCTTCGCTACCCCTCTGTCCTCCTAGGCCTGGTGTCCCCCTCAGGCCCATGTGCTGCCTCCTTCCTGGGCTTCAGCGGGGAAAAATTTGGGAACTGCCAGCATGAGGCCGCCGGTCACTGTCGTGGCCAGGATCTCGGCCGCTGGCCATCCTGGAGAGGCCTGGGCTGAGGCCCCAGAACTCTGCTGAGGGGGCATGAGGCCATCACGGTGCCCCTTGGGGCCAGCAGGAAGAGCTGGGTTATCTAAGCCCCGGCAGGGGAGCATCTGGGCTGAAACATCTGGAAATCCACAGAGCAGAGGCTGAGGGCCACAGCAGACAGCTGTCCAAGACCAAGGTCACGAGCGGGCAGAAAAGGTGACCTGGACCCAGTGGCAATGGCCTCAGTCACCCCGAGGCCCCTTCTCTGCCTGGCCCTCAGGGAAGAAGGATGGAGGAAGCTCCCTCACCATCCCAGGAGTGCCACCAGCCACGCGGCCTGGCTGGCCTGCCACAGGCAGGCCCTTCTAGGAAGAGGCCTTCCTGGTAGCCACCAGGCCCTGCACAGAAAGAGCCGGGACATTCCCTGGCCCGGTGCTGGTGCTCTAACACAGGCGGCTGTTCTCATAGAAAGTTCCAGGGAAGACACACGGCACCACAAGAGAAACAAGGCACTGTGCCCGGGGTCTGAGCGCAGGGTGGGGACGCACCTCTTGGGGAGCATCACGGGCCCCTTCTCTGCTCTTTGTTTTTTTTGTTTCATTTTACCTTTGTTTTTTTAAAGTGGTACCACTGCCCTGTGACAGGATACTGGTTTCAGGTGTGGGGGGAGGTGACTGGGTGACTGGATGTCTGCGAACCATGGGACACGATCTGCATGATGTCTCCTGAGCGCCCGTTAGCTCGCACTGTCACAGATTTTCTTTTCTTGTGATGGAAACTTTTAGGATCCACTCTCTCTGCGATTCACAAATGAACCTGGTTTTGTTAAGGACCAACAGCCAGGCAGCCCATCCCACCCCCACCACCCCTCAGGCGATACCTCCCTGAGGGAGGGAAATGGCGCACCTTATCTGGGCCTTTTTTAAGTTTTAAACCGTGTCCCTGATGCTGCGGTCCATCCAAGGAGGAAGCCCCTGGGCCAGCTGGGCCAGCGCCAGCCCCTCCCCCACATTCCTCCTCCCACTGCTGCCTTTAAAGGCTCCTGGGGCCCACAGGCCACCATCTGCCTTCTGCCTGCCACCTGCCACCATGCGCTGTCTTGTAAGCCTAGCTCTGGCCCTGCTGGCCCTGGAGGCTGCCCTGGCCCTGGCCCCAGCCCCGGCCCTCACCTTGCCAGGTAGGCTTGAGCTGCCATCCCTTGGCCGGGCGTGGGGGGGTGGCGCCCAGGAGGGTCCTCCCAGCCTCCCTCTGCCCCAGGTGCATCCCCGACACACGGCTGGCCCTGATATGTTGGTGATAGGATGGGCGGCACAGGGTGGAGGAGGCTTGCCCCTGAGGGGTCCCCCACAGCAAAAGAGCAAGGCACTGCCTAGAGATCCCCAGGTGCCACAAGGCCGGGCCCCCGTCCTTGGACCCCTGGGTTTTAACCCCACCTGCTGCCGTGGGCCTGGACCTGACGCACCCTTTCGTTCCCAGGTCACACTCTGCTTACTCTCTTCCTTTCAAGAAAGGGGGCAAGTTAGGGTGCTGGGGACGAGACTGCCCATGGCTCTCGCCCCACCTTGCCCCCCCACCAAGCAGCCCCAGGGGAGGTGGTCCATGGGCCCCCCCTCACCTGCCTGTCCTGTGTGCAGCGCAGGCTGTGTGCCCGGAGCTCAGCTCCTCCGAGGAGGACGCCTGTGTGGTCTCCTGCAACTCAGACGAGAACTGCCCCCAAGGCACCAAATGCTGCCCCAGGAGCCCCTGCAGCCGCTCCTGCGTGGTCCCCCTCATCGGTAACACCGCGGCCCCCACGTCCCAGCTGAGGCCTGTCTGGGGGTGGGAGGAGCCAGCTTGCTCTAGGGTCCCCCCTGAGGGGGCACCCCAGACCCCTCTTAGTGACCCACCTCCCCAGCTCCCTGAACTCCACCCGGGAGTGAGCCCACTCCCCTGCTGGCGTGTGGGCTCAGGCTCACAGGCCTCCTCCCAGCATCGCCCAGGCCCAGCTCTCTGAAGCGGCAGCCGCGGTCCCCTCCTTAGGGGCCCAGAGGGCACGGTGGCAGCCCTGGGGGCCAGGACACCAGCCGCAGGGGAGACCAGCTGCAGGGCGAACTCAGGGCCTGAGGGCCGGCCGTTTCTCCCCAGCGCCTGTGCAGAAGGCCGGCCGCTGCCCCTGGGTGCCGGCCCCGCTGACGCCCGCACCCTGCCTGGAGAGCAGTGAGTGCTCCCGGGACGACCACTGTGCCGGTGACAGAAAGTGCTGCCTGAGCACCTGCGCCATGAGGTGTCTCTCACCCGAGGCAGGTGAGCGCCCCACGCCCTCCCGGGACCGCACCACAGCCACGGCCACAGCCCCAGCCACTGTGGCAGAAGAAGGCCTGGGCTCAGACTAGGCACCAGGCGAGCAAAGGAAGCGGAGACTCAGAGACTCGTCTGAGCGGGACAGCAAGCCATGGTCCAGCCCAGGCTGAGGAGGGCCTGTGACCTTGCCACGTAACCCTGGGAGGCAGCTGGGCTCCCAAATGTGGGAGGAGGCCTGGGGCAGGAGCCGGGAACCGTGGATCCTGACCCCCTGTGCCCAAGCCTGCCTGTGGGCCATGGGGAAGGCCGGGGTGGGAAGGCTGTGGAGCGGCCCCCGAGGTTGTGTCCCGCTCCTCTGAGGCCTCCATGTCGCCTGCAGAGGAGCCACTCCAGTGAGGGGCTTCCCCAGGAACCCCCCGGCTGCCAGGAGCGACCAGCCTGAGCCTGCTTGGCAAGAACCTCGTCTCCCCGATCCAGAGAGCGCGAGACACTTCCCACCTGCTGCCAATAAAAACCCACTTAGCTTCACGTCTCTCCATCTGTCTGTCTGTCCGGGGCACCTGCCAGGAGGGACAAAGCACACAGGCCTCTGGGAGCTCCCAGGCTGCCCACTCAGCCCTCGGGGGTCCGACCCTGCTGAGAGGTGTCGCTGGCATAGGAATGGGGGGAGAGCAAAGACTGCAGGGAGGGCTGGGGCCCCAATGTCGATGTGGCCTCTCTCCACGGCAGCGTGTGACCCCATCGGGTGGTTGATGCGGAGGGCAGTGTGCTCGCAGGGAGCCTCAGTGCCCATAGCGCCTCGGGCAGCCTCACTAGGACCCGCAGGGAAGCACGCCCACCCAGCACACACGTGAGCCCCCGGGGTTGCCACCAGGCTGCCCCGACCGCAAGCACCCCCAGAATTTCCAGAGGCCACCTGCTCCCTGACTCGCTAAGCTCTGGATTCAGGGGTTCCCACGAACTCCACAGGCTCACCAAGTTGTGAGGATGACCCACAGAAGTCTGAGCGCACAGTCTGTTACAAAGGACACAGACCAGAAAGAGCCAAATACAGACCACACCGTGGGGGTGGGGGCGGGGACACAGGAGGTCGTGTCCCCGCTGGGGGGGACCACCACCTCCCCACACACCCACGTGTCCCCATCCCAGAAGCCCCCTGAGTTTCAGTGCCCAGAGAGGTCTCGAAGCTGCATGGACAGGATGAAACCCTTGGCCATTGTTGACCAACTCAGCCCCTACCCTCTAACCTGACGGCTGGCTCTCGGGCTGCTGGCCCCTGTCCTGTGCCACTGAGGACCCCAGAGCCGCATCAGCATAAACTCTGGTATAAGAAAGGAGTCCTTGCAAATATCACAGGACACTCATATCACCCAGGGAACTGCAAGGTTTTGTAGCACTCTTCCAGGGAGGGGACAAAGACCAGAGTTCTTTATTTTTTTAAGATTTATTTATTTGTTGGGGCGCCTGGGTGGCTCAGCAGGTTAAAGCCTCTGCCTTCAGCTCAGGTCATGATCTCAGGGTCCTGGGATCGAGTCCCGCATCGGGCTCTCTGCTCAGCGGGGAGCCTGCTTCCTCCTCTCTCTCTGCCTGCCTCTCTGCCTACTTGTGATCTCTCTCTGTCAAATAAATAAATAAAATCTTTTTAAAAAATTTATTTGTTTATTTGACAGAGAGAGAGAGCAGGAGCAGGGATACGGGACTCAGTCCCAGGACTCCAGGACCATAACCTGAGCAGAAGGCAAACACTTAACCCACAGAGCCACCCAGATGCCCCCAAAGACCAGAGCTCTTGATGGCAACCCAGTGTGCAGCCAGCATGGGAGCTTTCGGCCAGCCTGGCCCAGCTCGTGCACACTCCACGGCCTGCCACGTGCCCACTGACACAACAAGAGCTGGGGAGAGAGGACGATTATCCAAGAAGAGGGCACCAACTGGTAGCCTTTTGTTTCTGGACCATTCTCCAGCAAAAGGAACGAGGAGTCCCTGGAGACAGTTGAGTGAACACGGGACCAGGCCGCATGGGACACCGTGTGTCAAAAGCAGCACCCGCCTGTGGCCACCACCAGACAACCAGACCCCAGCAGCGACGGTGGCAGACAGGAAGCTCTTTATAGAAAATGCTGGTCAGGGACGCCTGGGTGGCTCAGTGGGTTAAGCCACTGCCTTCAGCTCAGGTCATGATTCCAGGGTCCTGGGATCAAGTCCCACATCGGGCTCTCTGCTCAGCAGGGGGCCTGCTTCCCTTCCTCTCTCTCTGCCTGCCTCTCTGCCTACATGTGATCTCTGTCAAATAAATAAATAAAATCTTTAAAAAGTGACTCATAAAAAAAAAAAAAAAAGAAAATGCTGGTCAACACGGTGTGGGGGAGGGGGCACAGGACTGGAAGCCCACCTCCACAACTCTAAAGTCATCATCACTCCAGGAGGTGGCATCGGGTGCTGGGGAAACCACTGGGAGAAACGTCACAGCCTCAAAGCATCCCACAGACCTGCTCACCACTCACCAGGGGGAGCATCTCCCACAGTGGAGAGCTCGTCCCAACTGACCCAAGGGATCAAACCTGGCACCGCATCTGCTAGGACCCACCAGGGCGCTGTGCGTCCCAGCGCGACCCAAGGGGACCACAACACTCACACTGGTGGCCTTGCCAGAGATGTGCCATCACATGAGTCCAGTTTCCACTCGGTGTTGTAGAAGACAGGGAGCAGAGGGGGCGGGGGAAAGGGACTCATCTCCTGATCTGCTGGCCTCGCCACACCTAGGATTCCCTACCACAGGGTCTCTTAAAACAGTCGCTTTCAGGAGCTGGATGTCCATCAGGGTGGAAACCCTCCCTGCTCCACCACCTCCCACCACGTGCTCGTAGCAGCCCACCCTAGAGCTCCCAGACCCTGCCAGTCTCCTGCCCAGGCCACCCAGCTTCATCCCCCTGAAGCACCGCTTCCCCTCCTCCTCCAAGCTGAGGGCCCCTGTGCTGGAGCCCAGGTGGGCCGGAGCCCGGAGAGGCCAGGCCCCCGCCACACACTGTCCTTACCCCACCGCCCCAGGAGGCTCTGCAGGACTTCCAGGTAGACATGGCGGAAGGATGGGCAAGGCAGAAGGGTGGATGAGGAGGAGGAATGGGACAGGGGAGGGATGGAGAAGTGGAGACAAGAGAAAGGAGAGGAAGAGGAGGAAGAGGGAGGAGGTATAAGTTGTAAGGACCTTCTCCTCTTCCTCCTCCTCCTCCTTCTCCCCCTCTCTCTCTCCCTCTCCCCTTCCCCCTCCTTCTCCCCCTCCCCCTCCTCTTCCTCCTGGGGGTCTGGGGAGGTCTTTCACGCCCAGGCTCTGTGATCCTACAAAGGACACAGCACTGCACCTCAGCCACAGCTAAGATGTACTATGGCAGGAGACAGCAACACTCACACATGGAAGAGGCACAGGGGAGAACCCTGGAGGCGGCCAGGCAGCAGCTTCCAGACCTGTCCCCAACTAGCCACCAAGGTGGTGCTGGATTCTCCAGCAACGCACAAGCAGTCACGTCCGCCCAGGAAGCTCCTCAGGGTTTTTCCCTGGGGCTGGTCTGGGGACACCAGAGGGGTGGAAACCCAGCCTGGCAGAGGTCCCACAGGGGCCAGCACCACGCCATGCCCCCCCGGGGTAGACCCAGGAAGGCCCTTGTGTTGGCACAGTTGAGCAGCCACGTCCCTAGCCACCGGCCCCCTGCCCCCACCATCACCAGCTCCTCGGGTCCTGGTTCCAGCGGTACGTCTGTCTGCTCACTGCTCTGGTTCTGTCACTCCACTGCCAGCAAGTGTGACGGACAGGGTGGCCTGAGGTCTCCCGGCCATCCCTCCCCCTCCCTCTCGAAGGGAGCCGAACCCATCTCATCCAGCCTTGTCAGTCTGGTGCCCTGGGCCTCATGAGCAGGCTGCATGGAGGGCACTGACCTTCCCCAGCACCTTGCTGAGGGTACCGGGCTGGGACCCCAAGGCCACTCTGCACTCAAGTCACCAACAAGCTGGGGAGTAAGGGAGCAAGCCAGGCTAGCCTCACTGCGAAGGGGCACAGGAAATAGGGTGAGACTGGGGTAAGGAGCAGGAATGCGGAGGGGGCTCACAGAGCACCACCAGGACAATGACAAGAAAGAAGCCGCCCACGTCTTCCCGGCATCCAGCTGGGTCCACTGCCTCTGACAGCAGCGGTGGCTCCAAGCTCAGTGCTCAGGAGTGGTTTGAACTCAGATCCTCTCCTCCAACCCACAAAACCCACCCATGAGGGCAGAAGCCTCTCTGGGGACTGTGGCCAAGAGCCTCCGGACTGAATTGCCTCAGCCAGCTCTGAGCATGGGGCCACCTGCAAAAATCTGAGTGACTATGGGGACTCGACATAGGCCCCAGGCCTGGACACAGCTCCCCTAAGGTCAGAGCCCCCCCCAGTCACCAGGGGGAGCTGACTCTTGGCTCCTGGGAAGTCAGAGAGGCTTTGAGGGGCCACAGAGGGCTCCCTGCCGTGGCCAGTGAGACCCCAGACAGTGGGCCCCAGGCACGCCCCCCTCGTAACCTCCCAGAGCAATGGCGACAGAGACTGTGGCCACAGCAAGGTCTGCGTGCTCAAACCTGATGACCTCTGCTCCCCAGGCCTGCTGACCCATACCCAGGCTCCCGATAGCAGCTCTGGCAACTACTCTGATGTCCCACCAGCCCAAGGAACTAAACAGACAACAATGGCAGGTGCCCTAAACGTGGCCTAATGACGAAGCCCACTCATGGGCCAGAGGCCCCTCTCACGGGCCCCCCACTTTGTGCGACGCACCTGCTTTACTGAGACAATTCACGTAACACACATCCACCCCCAACCTGTAGAACCCAGGGGCCCATCGTATTCTCAGTTAACGGGGCGTCCGCCCAATCCAGAGCATGTCCAGCGCCTGAAGCCATCCCAGCCCCACAACCCCGGCCCTGGCAAGCGCTCATCTACTTCTGCGCATGGGGACCCGCATGTCCAGGACCGTCTCCTGTCGGGACTCTGTCACCAAGCATGTCCTCAAGGCTCATCTCGAGTAGCTCTGGCTGGCCACCATCCCATCAGGGACACTCGTTGATCCACTGATGATCACCGGACCGTGTCTAGTTGGGGCCTTCTGGGAACACTTGTGTACGAGTGTCATACGTACACGTTCTCTGTTTTCTCGGGGTGTACACAGAAGAGTCACACTGTTTCGAGAAACTGCCCAATTTCCAAAAGCAACCACACCGCGTTACACGCCCACCAGCTACGCTCAGCATATGGAGCTCCCCACGCCCTCGCCAGCACCGGTCGTCCCCCGGGTTCTGTGGTGGGGGTTTTCATGGCCACCGTGAAAGTGGTGCAAATGGGCACCACACTGTGGCTGCGAGCGGCACCTTCCTGAAGGCCAGCGATGGCGCTTCGGAGAGAATCTACTCCCACTGTGACTGGTTTGCAACGGGGCCGCTGCCGTTTACCAGAAAGGTGTAAGAGCTCTGACTCTGCGTCTTTGTTTTGAGACGCACCCGTATTACCGCATGACTTGCTATTCGTTGCTTCTTCTTAATATTCTTCCTTTTCTAGAGCAATTTTACGTTCCCAGCAAAAACAGTGAAATCTACTTCTTGTCCCCACAAGAACGCCCTCCCCCCACCATCAACATTCCCCAGCAAAGGGTACACTCGTTATGATCAACGAACCCACAAGGCCTCACCACGAACACCCAAAGTCCACAGCTGACGGGACAGCTCCCTCTTGGTGTACATATCCAGTGGCTTTGGACAAACGTGTGATACCCACCCGTTATAATATCACCCAGAATGGTTTCACTGCCCCAAAGATCCCACACTCCGCCTGTTCATCCTTCCCACCCTCAGCCTAGGCAACCACGGACTTCTCCACGGTGCTGAGTGTTGCCTTTTCCAGAATGTTCTACGTTTGGAATCACACAGTATGCGGCATTTACAAATAGGCTTCTTTCACCTAGGAGCGTGCATTCGAGGTCCCTCCGTGTCCTCTCGAGGCTTGACTGCTCATTCTTTTTAGTGCTTCGTAATACCCCACCAGCTGGGTGGACCACAGTTTGCTTGGCCACTACCCTCCTGAAGGGCGCCTTGGTTGCTTACAAGTCTTGGTAACTAGGACTGAAGCTTCTAGAAACATCTGTATGCAGGTTTCCATGAGGATGTGGGTTCTTGGCTCTCGGGGGGAATACCAAACAGCACAACTGTGAGCCTGCGTGGCGTTGGGAGTGTGTTCTGGCCCCTGTCACAAAAATATCATCCACTCTGTGCCTTACGAGCAATGGAAATCTGTTTCTCAGAGTTCTGGAGGCTGGAGGAGCGAGATCGGGGCACCAGGATGATCGGGGGAGAGCTGTCTTCTCTACTGCAGACTTTCTGCTGTGCTCTCACATGGTGGAAATCCAGGGGCTCTGTGGGGTCTCTGTCTCTTTTTCTTTTTAAGAGAGAGAGCACATGCTTGAGAGGAGGGAGGAAGCAGACTCTGTGCTGAGCGTGGGGCCCCACTACACAGGGCTCGATCCCATGACCCTGAGATCATGACCTGAGCCAAAACCAAGAGTCAGACACTCAACCAACCGAGTCACCCAGGTGCCCAGGGGTCTCTTTTAAGGACACTAATCCCACCAAGACACCTCCACTCTCATGACCCAATCACGTCCCAAAGGCCCCACCTCCTAACACCATCCTCTTGAACGTCAGGTCTCGACATATGAACTGGGAGGACACGGCCATTAGGTCCATTGTCTATGGTAAGAGTATGTTTAGTTTTGTAACAAAATGTGAAACTTTAAAAGCAGCCGCACCATTCTGCAGTCCCACCAGCAACGGAGTAGACATCTGAGGCCAGAAACCAAACCAGGATGCATAATAACCGCAAGAGAGAGAAGAGCAACCACACAGGGAAATGGAAAACCTAGAGGAAAAAATTCCTTTCACCAAAATTCTTCCATAAGAGAAAATATCACAATCATGAAAAAAAAAAAAAGTATAAAAAGGAACATTCAGGGGCGCCTGGGTGGCTCAGTGGGTTAAAGCCTCTGCCTTCGGCTCAGGTCATGATCTCAGGGTCCTGCGATAGAGCCCCATGTCGGGCTGTCTGCTCCGCAGGGAGCCTGCTTCCTCCCCTCTCTCTCTCTGCCTGCCTCTCTGCCTACTTGTGATTTCTCTCTCTCTGTCAAATAAATAAAAATCTTTAAAAAAAAAAAAAAAAAGGAACATTCAAAGCCAAAAAGGAGACCTCAGTAAGTCTAAGTGTGACGGCAGAAAGCAGGCCTCAGGAGAGTCAGAAGCGGATGCTGCGGGGACGTCTCAGGAAGCAAAAAATCGGGAGATGGAAAGAAGCCAAGATGAGACAAGATGGGAAAATCAGAAATCAGATTCAAAGAGCCAATATTCGAACCTGGGCATTTTGGAAAAAGATTAAGTGAAGGAAAAGATACGCCCAACCCAGGAAACAAGGAGGGAGACTCTCTGCGCCGGGAGATGTCAGAGCCGCGGGCATAATGAAAAGCCAGCTTTTCGAAGTTAAAACAGAAATAAGAAAAAGGACAAAAGAAGGGAGAAAACAGAAGGAAGAAAAGAAGGAAGGGAGGGGGGGGGGGAGGAAGGACTGACACCACAGTCCTGAGTCCACCAATTGTGGACTCAGAAGCCAGGGGAGCGAGGAGGCCGGACGGTCCGCCGAGAGCCCGCGACAGCAGGAAGCGGATTCTAACCTCGGCCAGCCGGCCGGTGCGGGGGGACACACCCGCGGGGTCCGAATTTGCCTTCGCCGCGCCAGCTCTCCAGGGCGCCCTCCGGGGACCGCGCGGACCGAGGAGCAGCGACAGGACTGCGCGAGCAGGACCCCGTTAATCTTCCCGGGGAGGGGGGGAGAGCCCGCCGACGGCCCCCGGGAAGAAGAGAACCCGGCAGACGGCTCCACGGCCGGTCGGAAGGCGCGGGGACCCGCCCGAGGGGTGGGCCGGCGGCAGAGACCGAGGCGGGCGGGGAGCGCCCCGAGGAGAGGCGCCGGACTCTGACGCGCTCCGGGAGCCGCACCCGACGGCCACAGCCCGGGGCGAACCGCACGCAGCGGGGAGAGCGCGGCGGGAAGGGGCAGTAACCACGCACAGCCCTCAGAGGCGCGGGGCCCGCCTCCCGCCCTCCCAAAACGATACGCCCGCACCCGCGAGCCGGAGACGGTGCGTGAGCCCCACGGCCGCGGCGGGAACAGAGCGCCCGCAGGACTAGGCACACCGCGCCTGCACGGCCGCACGGCCCTGTGGGATCCGCTCCACCGCAGCCCCTCCGCGCAGGACCCGGGGCGGGCTGCAGGGCGGGGCTGCGGACGCCCAGCCGTCAGCCCCGGGTCCCGAGGGTCTCATTCTTCCCGGTTCCCATCTTTCCTGAACTGCCCAGCACTTCCCTCTCGCCCCGCTACTTCCCATTTCCTAGGTTGTGCCCTCAACAAATATGGTACTCGGCCAGAGAGGCGGTGGCTAGCGTGAGTTCCGGTGTCTGCCCTCAGCAAAGATGGCACTGTGCTGGAAAGGGAGTGGGCACAACTTCCGGTCGGGCGGACCTCGGCTAGGCTCGTTTCCGGCGGCGCTCCAAGTGACGTAGCGAGCGCGCCGCGCGACGTGAGCGGAGGACGGTGCGGGGGCACATGGAGGTCAGCGGCAGCTCCCGCGGCTGCTGCGTACGTCTGGCGCGGGTGGGGAGGAAGATTCTGGGCGTGGGTTCTGAGGGCTGGAGGGCGCACCGGGATGCGGGGGGTCGGGGTCCTGCGGCTGGAGGCGGGGAACCGGCCGGCCCGTAGGTGCGCGCTCTTCCGCCGCCATGCCGCGTGGCGGCCGGCGGGTCCGGCTGCGGGTGTTCTGTCTGCCCGCGACGGCCGGGCTTCGGGGCTGGTGTTCGTCAGACCCCAGTGGGGCCTCCGGACCTCAGCTCCGTCCCCAGGCCGCAGGGCTGTCCTCCGTGGGGGGCGTCCCCGCCGGCGGGCGCCGGGGGTGCGGGACGTCGCTTTCGGGCGCTTGCCCTCCGGAGTCTGGGCTGTGCGGTGGTGAGACCCGAGGCATCGCAGCTGCAGTGCGCCGGCGAGCGAGGGAGGCGTGCGGCCTGGGGCCAGGCTCCGGGCAGCTGGGAGTCGAGCGCGCGCTCTGCTTTAGCAGGAGGGGAGGCCCGGGCACCTGCCGTGCGCCGGCCGCGGGATCGCCCCGCCGAGCGAGACGGTACGAGCGGCTGGAGGCCGCAGCAGCGGGATGTGCGACGGAGCCTGGGAGGAGCTGACGTCTCGCCTGGGCATGGAGGCATGAAGGGTGATTTCCTGGGTCTGTGGCGTTGGGGAACAGCGGGGCCTGGTGGGGGCGGAAGGGCGAGGCTGTGGGGTGTGGATTTTCCAGGTGCGGTCCGATGGAAAACGTCTTCCCTTGCGTCTCCCCAAGTCAGCTCTTCTAACTCTCGGGGCCTTGGAAGTGAGGGGGGCCCCGGGCCAGCCCCACCGGGAGGCCTGAGACAGGCGGGGGTCTGGACTGTCGAGCTGGCTGACTCCAGGCGCTGCCAGAACAGCCGCTCCGCAGCCCAAGCCCTGGTGCCCTGCACTTCGGTGGTCAGTCACATCCTTCGAGGAAACCAAGTCTGTGAGGTTTTTGCTGCAGAAAGCACCGGCCCACGCAGGGACAGGCAGAGAGGAGAGGTTCCAGCTGGTGGGGAGGGTGGCCGTCCCTTTGTGGGTCCTGCTCTCGGGTCCGGGAACGGGAGCTCACCGGAATCACTGCTTTCTCTCTGTTGTCTGCAGGGCTGTGGAACCACGTGCTAGCCGTCTTACCTGCCAGCCCCTGCCCCCAGCCCCAGGCCGCCATGGCTGCCCGCCTGGTGAAGCAATGTGCATGTCTCCTAAGGGAGGCCACCCTTGTTCCCCCTGCCACGGCTCCTGCCATGGCTCCCGTGGGTGGACTAAGACTTGCCCAGGTCGGCCGCAGGACTCTGACCTCCTCAGCTACCTCGCCCAGTTCTCACTTCCCACGTTCCTTGTCTGGGCTCCTAGAGAAGGAGCACGTGTTCAGCGCCAGGCCGCAGCAGCAGGAGGTGGACCGGCTCATCGAGAAGGCCACCCGGCCAGAGGAGCTCCTGGAGCTGCTCAGTGGTGGTCACCGCCTGCACGAGAACCACGCAGCCCTCGTGCTCATCCAGCTTTCCCGCCTGCTCTCCGATAAGCCGGAACACAAGGCCTCGCTCATGCAGGATGCCCGCTTTCAACAGCTTCTCCAGCTTGTCAACAGCCAGGTGGGTTTCTAGAATGTTCTCTCAAGGTTCAATGGGCAGAAAACAGTGGCACTGGAGTCCAGAGCAGCCAGTCGCTTTCTGTAACTGGGAACCTTTTTGCTTGCCTAGTTCGTTACATTCTTTGGTTAATTGTCCGCACGGTCCCCTTAGCTGAATTTTGCTGTCCTTCTCTACCAAGCAGCAAATGGGACACGGGACATGGATGCGCAGGAAGCAAGCTGGTTCTTCTCCGTTTCCCGGGTGCTTTTGTCCTGGGCAGGCTGTCCTGACCTGTGTAATTGCCCTTCAGTGTCTGGCTCACGGTGGGCATGCCCCTAAAGCTGGAGGAGATACGGGGGGCGGGGGGCTGAGGAAGGGTCCCAGGGAGCTGGGTGCAGCCGTCATCCAGTTGGTCAAATCCTTAACACATGAGTGCAGAGGGCACCTGTCTGTGGCACGGGGGTGGGGTGACACACCAGCTCTTGGCGGTGGCCTTGTCGGCCCACAGTCCTTCCCCCGGTCCATGCTGGAGGGAAGCCCTGCTTTGGTCACTGAGCTCCAGAGCTGTGTGTGCAGGTGTCAGAGGCGAGGCCGAGGAGAGTCACAGGTTAAGGGTGGGGTTTCCAACTACGTTGTGGGAAAGCAGTGGGCGTGGCCGGCTGGTTTTACAGCCAGATAGGCCCGCAGAGAAAATGCCAGAATGCTTCTGTGGTAAGGGAGGTGTGGAGCTTTCTGTCTCTTGAAACGTGTGCATGGCACTGAGGTCACGGCAGAAGGTCACTTCTCTCTGATGCTGTCGCTTGTAACCTCTTACCAGCCTCCTTCTGGTTCTGCAACTGTGGTCCTGGTAGTTACTGTTTTGCACACACACACAGACAACTGAAGTGTGTTTCAAGAGACGAGAGCAGACGTCGGAGCAAACCCATGAGCCAAAGCAAACAGGGAACAAAGTGTAATGCAGGTGGTGGCCGAGCTTCCTTGTAAAAGCTCTCCTGCCTTCCAGGAGACACAGATGCCGCACCACGTTTCCTGATACAGACTGAAATTTTTACTTGCTGGCCTCCGCAGCCCTTCCCTGGCTCCCCTGTTTACACTCTGCTTCCTCTGTGCAGTCCCATTTCACCGGGGAAGGGAGCGGCCCCACCAGTGGGGCTGAGTTAGAGGCTCAGTGCTATGGGCAGGACCCCACCTGAGCCCCTGCATGCTGGCTCCCTGGGGGCCCTCCGCCACATTCTGCCTCTGCGAGGGCGTGAGCTGGGCTAGAGAGGCCCATGCGCATCCCTGACGACTGGAAACATCAGCGGGGTCCCCCTTATCAGAAACAGCCCCCGAGGAGGAGGGAGGTGCTGGTGTCACTGCCTCAGGGCTTGGGGACACCGTGTGTTGTGGTGTGAAGCCTCACGGGGTGTGGGTCCCTGAGGTGGCAGCGGTGGTAGCTTGTGAACAGCCAGCCCCTCGTCCCTGATACCTGGGGGTGTGGGGTCACCAGGCCTTCTCTTGCCCACATATACCAGGGCTGCTTTGCAGCCACACACCTCGGAGAGCAGGGACTGGTGGGAGGGTTGGGCAGCAGGGTGCCACACCTGGACATGCTCCGTGGGGCGGCTCTCTCCCCTCAGCTAACTGCTTACCGTCACTGCGAGCCAGGGAGCCAGCAGGTGGACAGTTTGAACCTGAGTCAGCCCTGCAGGCTTTCCCCTAACTGCTGGACTCGGCAGCTTGCTGGGTTCATGTCTGCGTGTGAATGGGGCACTCGTCCGGCGGACCCACTACACAGATCCTTGGCCGGGTCTTTGTGTAACCACCTGCCTCCATGGAATTTGTGTTGGAGGAGCCTGGGGGGTTTTCCTCCTCGCACAGAGCTCATGTTCGCAGGGGACCCAGACCGTTGGCAGAGCGGGGCGGGCTGCCAGAAGTGCCCACCTTCCGGCCGTGGGTGGGGAGCTGTGCTGGCTCCAGACAGGTGGGCACAGGTGTGTTCTCGGGTGTGACTTCCTGTGTCCTCCTCGCCCAGATAGCCTCCGTCTGGCACGGGCCCCTCGTGAGGCTGCTCCGGAGCCTCTACACACTGGCACTGCCCACGGCCTGCAAGCAGCTGCAGTCGGTGGAGCAGGAGGTCCGCTGGCGCCTGCGCAGGCTCCGGTATAAGCACTTGGCCTTCCTGGCGGAGTCTAGCACCACCTACATGCAGCAGCGGGGCTCCCAGGAGCTGCTGGCCGAGCTGCTTGTGAGCCTGGAGCGGCGTTGGGCAGAGATCGAGGACGGCCGCACAGTGGTGGCCCTGATGGCGAAGGCGGGGCCCCTTTCGGAGCCGCTGATGAACCGCCTGGAGGACAAGGTACTACTGGAGCAGGGGCACAGGACAGCCATGGGCACGCTCTGTGGCCATGCTGATGAGCCCAGCATGCTTCGTCTTCTCTAAAATCACTGTGTGCGCCTGACCTGGGCCGGTGGGTGGACCCACTCCAGGCTCACGCTTCCCGATGATGTGCTGTGCCACACACCCCCACACCCCACTTTCCACCCCACCCTCCCCGCAGTCAGGTCAAATTCAGCCCCCGTTGCCGTCATAGCGGGCGCTGGCCTAGATGGCTGCTACAGCAGGCCGTGCAGCCCATGGGCCCCAGGCTCCCCACGCTGGGACCTGGGGATAAGTCTGGCTGCAGACAGGGCACCCGGGCCTGGGGGTTCCCCGGGTGGGAGCTGGGGCAGGCCCTACCCGGCCAGGGCCTGGGGTTAGTGAGCTCAGGCCCAGTTGCTGTCCCACAGGGGCCGCCCAGCGCCGCGCAGGAGCCCTGGCCTCGGCCGCCCCGCTGACCTCTGCGGCTGTGATTGACAGTGCCTGGAGCTGGTGGAACAGTTCGGGCCCGATGAGCTGCGGAAGGTGCTGGTGACGCTGGCCGCTCAGAACCGGCGGTCGGTGCCCCTGCTGCGAGCCGTCTCTTACCACTTGGTCCAGAAGCCCTTCCCCCTGACGAAAGGCGTCCTCTTGGACCTGGCATACGCCTACGGTGAGCTCTTCTGGCTGGGAGCAGCGGGGAGAAGGGTGCTCTGGCTGCAGCTGTGTCAAATTCGGTGCCCGCCCACCCCGTGGCTGGCGCTGGCCCAAGAAGCTGCCACAGAAACACAGTGACCCATGGGCCCTGGTCCCCTCTGCTGGGCCTCAGGGATAAATTTGGTCACGGACACCTCGTCCCCAGAACTCAAGGCGAGGCTGGGATGGCTGGGTGGCTCCCAGGGCAGTCTGTAGACCCTTGAGGGTGAACCCTGGGCTCTCTCTGTCCTGAAGGCAAACTCGGCTTCCAGCAGACACAGGTGTTCCAGCGCTTGGCTGCTGACCTGCTGCCCCACGTGCCCGGCCTGACATCCGGCGAGGTGGCCCACTGCGCCAAGTCATTTGCTCTCCTCAAGTGGCTCAGTGGGCCTCTATTCGAGGCCTTCGTCCAGGTGAGCCGGGCAGAGCCCTGCGGCTTAGGCTCGGATGCTGTGGGGGCCTGACTCCCCTGGAGCGGGTTCCCTGCCCATTGCATCAGGGAGGCACAGCTGGCCAGACACACTGCCTGGTTCATGGGGGTTTCTCCTTGGGTCATTCAGGAAGTAGACGTCGTGGGTGGGGACGGTGTTTTCTGTTCTCTCAGCTTCGGAGGAGTTTGTTCTTGAGTGGCTGTCACAGGGAGCCGAACCGGTGGCGAGGCTGGAATCCGCTTGAGCTCCCAGGGCAGCAGCGGGGACAGACGTGTCTGTGTGTGTGCAGCCAGCAGCTGCTTGAGGCCATGCCGAGCAGCCGCAGCATTTGCAAAGCCGCTGCCGGGCGGCTCCTGGGGATCCCAGCCTCTGGGGATGGTAGCTGCTGGCGGGGAAGGTCTGGGTGGCCCTGGTCGGCTAGGGTCATGGGCCATGGGAAGGATGGGTCTGTCTTACACTGTCCTCCGCCTGGCCTGGCCGGCCCAGCACGTCTTGGACAGAGCCCAGACCGTCCCGGTACCGCACCTGTGCAATGTGCTTCTGGCCTTCGCGCACCTCAACTTCCGTCCGGAGCGTCCGGAACAGGAGGATCAGTTCTTCAGCCTGGTACGGTCTGTGCGCCCCTGCCCCCTCTCCTCCCCTCTCCCTGCCGGCTGCTACGGGGCCCCTGGGGAGCAGCTCCAGGCTGGAATTCTGCGTGGGGGCCATGGGGATGCGAGGGAAGCAGGCTAGAGCCACATGATGCACATTGTCCTGGGGACAAAAGACGCGTAGTCCCCCACGCCTGCTGTGTGGCCCAGAAGCAGCTGCGGGTCAGAGGCAACGGCCGGCTCCCTCGCGGGCCGCACAGGGCCAAGGGATCCCTGGTCTCCGATCCTGGTGCTTCCTTAACGCCCTGCTGTCGCTGTGAGCTGCGGGCAGAGCTGCGTGCCGCA
>NC_081560.1:93257586-93308165 GCF_022355385.1 Mustela nigripes | reverse complement strand
TGGGTCACCTGTGCATCAACGCAGGGTGAGCCGTTCTGCATGTGCACCGGCTTTGACCCTGGGTGTCTGTGGGTCTAGCAGGCCAGCTGCAGCCCCTTCCATAGTCTCCAAGTCCCCTCAAGGCCAGAAACACCTTCCCGGCCTGGGGCCTGCTCCCCGTGTGACGGGAGACATGAGTTCATACCACAGACCCTTGTTGCTGGGAGGAGCTGTGGGAAGCTCCAGCTGAAAGTTGTGCTGGTGCCGAGGAGGGTTTCTGGGTCACCTGTGCATCAACGCAGGGTGAGCCGTTCTGCATGTGCACCGGCTTTGACCCTGGGTGTCTGTGGGTCTAGCAGGCCAGCTGCAGCCCCTTCCATAGTCTCCAAGTCCCCTCAAGGCCAGAAACACCTTCCCGGCCTGGGGCCTGCTCCCCGTGTGACGGGAGACATGAGTTCATACCACAGACCCTTGTTGCTGGGAGGAGCTGTGGGAAGCTCCAGCTGAAAGTTGTGCTGGTGCCGAGGAGGGTTTCTGGTACTCTTGACCGGGGCTGTCCCAAGTCTAGCCAGGAGCGTGGGCAGGATTGTCCCGTAGCTCTTCAGGCCTCGGGGTGGCCAAGTCCTTCGGGAGCCCTGAGCGCTGCTGGCCCGGGATGCTGGCCGCTGCTGAGCACAACCGCTTTCTCTGCCCGCCCTGTCCTCGCTCAGGTTCACGAGAAGCTGGACTCGGAGCTGACCGGACTGCACCCGGCCCTGCAGGTGGACGTGGTGTGGGCCCTGTGCGTGCTGCGGCAGGTGCAGGAGGCAGAGCTGCGGGCCGTGCTGCGCCCTGAACTGCACGGCCAGTTTCTAGGTGAGGGGTGGGGCGTCCCCTCCTCCTGAGCCCACGGCCACCGCACGTGCCCATCTGCTTTTGCGCGCCTCTGCCAGGGCAGGGCAGAGGCGGCCCCCTGAGCTCACCTGGCATTCACCACTCCTCTGCCCTCTCCCTGTGGGGGGCCCCCAGACCCTCTTCCCTGATAGCGCATGTGGTTCAGGGGGCAGTGTGGGGGCAGCGCGCCTGTCCTGCGTGTCCCTCAGCCCACCCGCTCTTCTCACGCTGTCTTCTCCTTTAGAGGCCAAGTCTCCGAAGGACCAGGGCACCTTGAGGAAGCTGCTGCATGTGAACGCTAGCGCACAGCTGGAGCACCCTGGGTACGCGGGCCCATGTCTGCCGGCTGCGGCCCTGGTCCCTGGACTGTCTGCCCTCGACAGGAAGGTGACCCCCTTGCAGAAGGAGCTGCAGGACACGCTGAAGGGGCTGCTGGGGAGCAGCGACAGGGGCAGCTTCGCGGTGCCCACGCAGTACGGCTGGGTCTTGGGTGAGCCCCGCACACCCCCTTACTGACGGCCACGGGGCTGCTGCTCATTCCAGCCCTCTGTGGTGAGGGCCCTGCGCCCCCGGGGACGGTCCCCAACACGTGCACCCACGCCCCTCCTAGATGCTGAGGTGCTGCTGGACCCTGACGGCCAGTTCCTGCCCCTCAGGAACTTTGTGGCCCCTCATCTCGCCCCACCATCTGGAAGCCAGCCGCTGCCCCCCGGAGCCAAGAGGTAGGCAGCCAGACGCCTTCCCTGGGTCTCCCTGCTCCCTCCGCGGGCCCCAGGAGCACACTCCGCCTGAGCCCCGCGCCCTTCCCTGCCAGGCTGGCCTTCCTGCGCTGGGAGTTCTCCAGCTATGGCAGCCGGAGCCGAGACCTGCTGGGGCGCTTCGCGCTGGCCCGGCGCCACGTGCAGGCCGCTGGCTTCCTGGTGGTGGACGTGAGTACCATGGGGCCCGGGGTCAGCCACGTCGGGGTCCCCCTTCACACGGAAGAAAGGGAAGCTTTGAAGGTGGCGTTAAGGCCGCAGCTTCTGGGAGCCACTCAGAGCCTCATAGACCCAGTCTGCATGCTGGCCGCAGAGAGCAGATGGTCTTACAGGCTGGGGGACGGTTTTGTCACGTTTTTGTCTTGGATGTTTTTCTGTCTTCAGTGGTTTTTAGAAATTAAAAAGCTGTTTTTGGGCGCTACAGCGTTCCGGATCCCTGGCCCAGGGGTCAGGGTGCTGTAGCTCTGAGCACTGAGGGAAGTGAGGCCTCCTTGCCGGCCACAGTCCTGCGGCTCTGTGGGCTTGGGAGGCTAGGGGTGCAGGCGCAGAACATCGGGCAGAGCCGCGGTAGCCATGCCCTCCCCGCAGGTCCCCTACTACGAGTGGCTGGATCTCAAGTCCGAGTGGCAGAAAGGCGCCTACCTGAAGGACAAGATGCGAAAAGCAGTGGCAGAGGAGCTAGCCAAGTGACGCGTCTCGAGCCATGGACTGTGCTTGCAGGGGGCCAGGCTCTCCCGAGGCCTGGCCAGGGCCACTGGACACTCGTGCCTGGACAAGCTTGCCCAGAGGGGCGTGCTGGCCTGCAGCTTCTGCTTCTTACGGGCAATAAACCTGTGATTTCAGCTTTCAACAGCAGGAGACATTTCGGGTTTTGTTGCCTTCACCGCCCTCTGCCCTGTTTTGCGCGCTACTGGCCTGTCCCCACCTCTGCCTTCCTCAGGGACCCCCTTGGGACGCACACAGCTGCCTGTTGCACACGTTTGCCCAGGGGGTGGCTGTCCCTCCGTAAGTGGGAGGGGGTAGCGACAATGGCCCAGGCAAGAGACCTGCCAAAGCGAAGGACTGGCATGGGTGAGCGCCAGGTGCAGATCAGCTCCGAGGGGCCTCGTGCGGCCCCCTGAGGACATGTGAGCCTGTCCTGTACGCTGCTCAGGCTCACCTGCCTCCATGGGACACACACGAGTCCCTTTGTGCTCGTGAGAAGGGACGCAGTAGCTGTGTGGTCCCAGTTTCCTCAGTGGCGACCTCTCGTGCCACTGGCGGGTGTCCCACCAAGATACTGACAGGGATGGGAGTCCCCAAGTAGGACAGCTCATGGGCACGAGGACCCCTGTGCCCTCTACACCTGCACGTCCCTCTTGCTAGCTGCCACCCGTTTTCTCCATTTCTCCCCTGACCTCAGAGCTTCTATAGAGGAGTCTGACTGCGTAGCCCTCGGGTGGGATCTGCGCCAGTTCCTTCCGGGCAGCGCTCATGCAGGTGCTCTGGTCTGGCCCTTCCCTGCCCCTGCGGTTGGATGGCTCAGCCCCATTCCCGAGGATGGTACAAACCCCAGTTCTCGGATGAACACCCAGGAGTGCGGCTGGCACTGTGCCGGCCTACGCTCCCACCAGCAGAGTGAGGAGCCCTTTTGTTCTTTGTGTCCTTGCCATGTGGTGGTGTCCTAGATGGCTCGGATTCTAGAAGATGGGGCATCTTCCCTGTCGCTCGTGCTGGGGAGCACTAAATTCTGGCCATCGGGGGGATGTGCGTCAGGCCTCTGCCATCTTGGTGTTCCCACAGCGACCAGTGCATGTCCTTACTCCCGTTTGTATCGTCTTTGGAGAAATAACTGTTCAGCTCTGCGTCTCATTTTTAATTACGTGACCTGAGTTGTAAGAGGATGTTCTAGAAACTAGTCACTTACCGGATGAAGGATTTGCAAATGCTTCCTCCCATTTTGTGGGTTTTCACTTCCTTGATGGTGTCCTTGAACCAACGAAAGGTTTCTATGAAGGTCACTGTATCTTTTTTCTTTTGCATGTGCTTTGTGGGGGTCATATCCGAAAATCCTTTGTTTGGTGAATCTAGATCATGAAATAACACCCATCTTCTAATAAGAATTTTATAACTGTGCTCTTAATACCTTTCATCTGTTTGGGGTTTGTTTTGTATTTGGTGTGTGCTTGGTGTCCACTTTGTTCTTTTGCACATGACTCTCCACTTGTCCCAGCACTGTTACCAGGAGAACAGCTTTCTTCTCATTGTATAGTCTTGGCACCTTGGTTGAAACTCCATTGGCCACAGATGTCTGGGGTTATTTCTGGCTCTCAGTAGCCTCTTGTCTCTTGATTGTTGCTTTGTAGAACGTTCTGAAGTTAGTGTGAGTCCTGAACTACATGAAAAGGCTTCCATACAGCAAGGAAAACAGCCAACAAAACTAAAAGCCTGCAGAATAGGAGGAGATATTTGCAAATAACACATCCAATAAAGGGTTAAGATCTAAAGTATATAAAGAACTTAACACACACACACAAACACACAAAACCTTCCAGTTTAAAAATGGGCAGAAGACATGTACAGACATTTCTCCTAAGAAGACATCCAGATGGCCAACAGACACATGAAAAGATGCTCCACATCACTCGGCATCAGGTGAGACACCACCTCACACCTGTCAGAATGGCTAAAATTAACACGGAACCATAGGGGTCCGCGAGGATGTGGGACCCTCATACACTGTTGGTGGGAATTCAGGCTGGTGTAGCCGCTGTAGGCAACAGTATGGAGTTAACTCAAAAAGTTAAAAATAGAGCCACCCTACAGCCCAGCAATTGCACTGCCAGCTATTTACCCAAAAAAGATAAAACACAAATTCAAAGGGATACCCGTGCCTCTAGGTTTAGAGCAGAGCTTTTGACAGCAGCCAAATTACGGAAGTGATCCGAGTGCGCATTGCCTGATGAATGGGTGAAGGGGAGGGGAGGGGTGTACACACATGACACACAACAATGGGCTGTTTACAGCTATGAGGGAAAACTTGGCATTTGCAATGATGTGGATGATGCTGGAAGGTAGTCCGCTAAGTGGACTAAGAAAGGCACCATAGGATTTCACTTGTGTATGGAATTTATGAAACAAGAAGGAAAAAAGGCAAACTAAAAAACAGACTCCTAACTATAGAGCACAAATGCATACCCAAGGGGAGGTGGCCGAGGGGCCGGGGTGCTTGGTGAGCACTGAGTGACCGGAAGTGTTGGCTCACTCCACGCCTGCAGTTCATACGACCCTACGTTAACCACACCGGAATTTTAAAGAGGGTGAGTCCTACTTAATGGTACATTTTCAAGGTGGTTTTGACAATTCTGGGTCCCTTGTGGCTGTGTATGAATTTTAGAAGAAGCCGGTCAGTTCTTACAAAGAAGTAGCTGGGACTCAGAGAGGAATAGCAAGGGAACCTCGGCTCAGTTTGGGGAGCGCTTTCGGAACCACCTTATGCCTTCTGATCCATGAACATGGGATGTTTGCACATTGATTTAGCTGTTCCTTAATTTCAAAGTTTTTCTAATTTTTAGAGTGTAAATTTTGAGCTTCCCTTGCTAAACTAATTCCTAAGGACTTTATTCTTTTGGGGGTTATTATGAATGACATTCTCTTTATTTCAATTTTGGATTGTTTATTACAAATTTATAGAAATACAGTTGTGTCTTGGGGCACCTGGGTGGCTCAGTGTGTTAAAGCCTCTGCCTTCGGCTCAGGTCATGATCCCGGGGTCCTGGGATCGAGCCCCGCATCGGGCTCTCTGCTGAGCGTGGAGCCTGCTTCCTCCTCTCTCTCTGTCTGCCTCTCTGCCTACTTGAGATCTCTGTCAAATAAATAAATAAAACCTTTAAAAAAATACAGTTGAGTCTGTACCCAAAGTATAATTCATGTACAATATCCTGTTAGTTTTGGTGTACATCATGGTGACTCTATTTGTACACGGATCCCCATGAGTCTAGTTACCTCTGTCACCGAAGTTACAAGAACATTATTGACCGTCTTCCCCATGCTGTACATTGTACCCATGACTTACATGTTTTCTAACTGGAAGTTTGTGCCTGTTAATCCGCTTCATCTGTGTACCACCCCCATGGCCCCTCCCTCCATCTGGTCACCCTTCTTTGAAGCTGTTGCCATTTTGTGTTTGGGGTTTTCGATTTTTTACAATTTTGTAGGATTTTTTGAAAAAGATTTTATTTATTTGACAGAGACACAGTGAGAGAGGGAACAGAAGCAGGGGGAGAGGAAGAGGGAGAAACAGGCTCCCCGCTGAACAGGGAGCCCAATGCAGGGCTCGATCCCAGAACCCTGGGATCCTGACCTGCGCTGCAGGCAAACACTTAACAACTGAGTCCCCCAGGTGCCCTATTGTGTAGTTTTTTGAGGAACCTCCACTCCAAGAAATGGCTGCATCGATTTATGTTCCCATCAACAGTGCACGAGTGTCCCAACTTGACGCGCTTGCTAACACTTCTCATATCTCTTTTGATACTAGCCATTCTGACAGGGCAGGGTGGTCTCTCCCTGTTGTGATGTGTGTGTCTCAGGCGATGAGTGACACTGAGCATCTTTTCACGCGTCTGTTGGCGTATGCTTTTCTTCTTTAGAGAAGTACCTATTCAGATCCTCTGCCTGTTTTTTAATCAAGGTATCTGTTGTTGGGTTTTTGTTATATGCTTTGTTTTATATGTTTTATCGCGTATGTTCTGTATGTATTTTGGGTATTCGCCCCTCACTTGGTCGTGTGGTTCGCGGGTCCCCCTCCCATTCTGTAGGCTGCCGCCTTCGTGTTTCGTTCCCCCTGTGCACCAGCTTTCTGGGCTGATGCAGTCTCGTGTTGCCCTTGCCTGAGGAGACTCCGAAAAGAATGTTGCGAGACTGATAGAGAACGTGCCTGTGCTCTCCTCTGGGGGTTTATGGTTTCGGGTCTCACACTGTAGTCTTTTGTCCATTTTTAATTTATTTTTGCGTGTAGGGTAAGGCAGTGCCCGGTCTCGTTCTGCATGTTGTCCAGTGTCTGTCGGCGAGACCGTCTTATCCCCGTCAGACATTCTTGCCTTCTTTCTCACAGGTTCGTTGACCCCCTAAGTGTGGCTTTATTTCTGGACTCTCTCCAGTTCCGCTGACCCGTGTCTGTTTCCCGCCAGACCCGTACTGTTTGGATCACTTTGATTATGTGCTTTGTAGTGCAGTGTAAAGTGTGGGCGCATGGCACCTCCACGTTTGCTCCTTCTTGGGGTCGCTTTGGCTGTGAGGCACTGACCGTCCACCTCCCTGTACTGCTCTTGAACCCGCAGCCTTGCTGAACTGATGTTCCTGTCCTGATTGTCGCTGCTGCTTGTCAAGTTTGTCCTTGACTTTAGGATTTTTACAGACGCCTGCTGTGGCTCTGCCTGCCTATATCCTACCTGGAGTCCATTGGGCTTCCTGATGTCTGGGAGGTTTTTGTATTCAGCTTAGAAGTGTGAGCCGTGCCTTCTGTGGAAGTGCACGCTCTCCTCCTGGCGTTCCCACGATGGGGGTGTCCAGGCCGTTAACGTGTTCCGCATTTCCCGGAGACTCTGTTCGCTTGTCTTCTCCCCCGTTCTTCAGCTGGCATGGTCTGTCCAGCTTCAAGTTCACCCATTCTCCTGCCCATTCGAATCTTCTGTTCACCCCTTAAAGTGAATGTCATCATTCTCCTGCCCATTCGAATCTTCTGTTCACCCCTTAAAGTGAATGTCATCATTTCCCTGCGTTTTGGATGTTCTCCCCTTAATGTGACCTTATCATTTGACCTCCCTTAACTTCTTTGCTCAGGCACACGTGTACCATGGCGCCTCGAAGTCTCTGTGAGGTGTGTCATCCTGCCATCCTCTTGGGCAGTTTCTGTTGCCCGCTTTCTTCCCCATACAGGGGTATATATAGTCCTACTTTCCTCTCCTTGTGCCTGGTAATTTTCTGTTGGAAATTGGGCATTTTTAATAAAATACTGTAATAATTCTGGGCTCAGGGCCAACACTTTCTCTCCTCTGGGGCTTCTCACTGTTACTTGCTCGTTTGCGGGACTGGCTAAGTTATCTTGGTGAAGTCTTCCGCTTTTCCCTTGCGGTGTGCGGCCTCTGGTGCCCTTCCTCTGGAAAGTACATGGCTGTGCCCACAGTCACCCTGGCCTGCTCTCTGGGCTCTGGCTTCACTGGCTCTGTGAGTCTCCTCCCAGATGCCTTTGACCATAACCTCCACGGTCTTGAGAGCAACCCTCGGACTCAAACTTCCCCAGGCGCTATTGCATGGCAAGTTGGCTCCTCGGGGAAGAGACTGGGAGCTGAGCACTCAGTGGAGGGGGGACAGCAGCCTCTTCTGGAGTGGAACCATGGCCCTGAGCTGACATACTTCACATACCAGGCCCAGGGTAGAGTCTCCCTCCACAAGTGGGGGCTAATCAGAGGAAGGGAGCTCCACCTCACTCACACTTGCCTGGGACTCAGGCTCAGCAGCACGTGCCAGGATGGGATAGGAAACGCTGAGAACCTGGGGGCCCCGTGTTCTTGGCTCAGCAGTCAGGTGCATTCTCTACCTTCGTGAGCAGGGAGAGGGGAAGGAGGCAGCGGCTTGGCTGCATCAGATACCAATGACTCTGCATTCTTTCAAACTTTGAACGGGACACCCGAGTGGCTCAGTCGTGTCCAATGCTTGGTTTCAGTTCCGGTCAGGGGACCAAGCCTGAGTCAGGCTCTGCACTCTGTGCAGAATGCGCTTGAGTTTCTCTCCTGCCCCTCCTCCATGCGCATGTGCGCACTCTCTTTCCTTTCTCAAATAAATAAATAAATCTTTAAAAAAATAACAAAATAGGGACGCCTGGGTGGCTCAGTTGGTTAAGCAGCTGCCTGTGGCTCAGGTCATGATCCCAGCGTCCTGGGATCGAGTCCCACATCGGGCTCCTTGCTCAGCAGGGAGCCTGCTTCTCCCTCTGCCTCTGCCTGCCATTCTGTCTGCCTGTACTTGCTCTCTCCCCCTCTCTCTCTGATAAATAAATAAAATCTTTAAAAAAAAAAAAATAACAAAATAAGTTGGCCCCAATTTCCTTGAATAGCTCTTTCTTAGTCCATTTTCCCATTAGATCATTTCCAGGAGCCCTGAGTGTTGGTGGTATGATTTCCACCAGTTTCACTGGGAAACAGGCTTTCATTCTGGAAGTCTGGCTGCCCTCACTCCTTTTCTTGCCTCCCTGTGCGGTTAGACCCCGCAGTCCCGTGTCGAAAACGGGCGGGAACAGATGCCCTTTTCCTGCCTCCACCTCAGAGAGCGTTCAGTCTCGCCACTGAGCACGGCGTTGGCTCCAAGCTTTTGCATAATCTCAGTCGAGCTCATTTTTACTTGCCAAGAAGTTTTTCACCATCTGAACGGCTGTTGGATTACGTCAGACGGGTCATGTGTCACTCAATACGGCCACATAATTTTTCTTGTTTAGCTTGCAGATATGGTGGGTTCCACCAAATGGTTTTCAAGTGCCGAGCCGTCCGCGCACACCTGGAATAAATTCCATTGGTCACGGTCGTGTAGTTCTTTTTATACAGTGTCAGACTCAATCTGCCAGTCTGGCACTGAGATTTTCTGTGCCAGAGTTCATGGGCAACACGGTCTGTAGCTTCTTGTTTGCTGCTTGTTTCTGGCACCATCTTAGCTTGGTTTTGGTGCAGTATTTGAACTCGCCTCAGGAGATGAGCTTGGATGTGCTACCTTCATCTCCTGCTTTCTGGAAGAGACCACTTCAAACAGACATTGTACTTTGCACACTTGGGGGAAGTGGCCGATGCACTCTGGGCCTGGAGTTTTCTTCGGGTAAGCTCTTAAATGACAAATTAAGTGTCTTTCATGGTTCCAGCACTGTTCAGACCATCTCCTTCAACTCGGTTGCTCGAATTTGGTGATTTTAATTTGCTTCTTGCCTCCAGGGATTTCAGACATCACCCTGGCGCTCCCGGGAACAGTCTCACCCAGCATCCGGCGCCATGTGGCCCGGTCAGGCCACCTCCGAGCTAAGCATTCAGATCCCAGCGCGCTCGGCTACTGGGCTTCTGTCCTCTTCAGGTTGTCAGCCTCATTAGGGCTCGGTCGGTCTTAAATCCCCACAGAACCATCTTGTTTCATTGATTTCCTGTTTCCACTGTCACTGATTTCCACTCCTGACTTCAATATTTCCTTCTTTTTGGTGCTTTCGGTCTTATTTTGCTCTTCTTGTCCTAGTTCCATGAGGCAGGAACGTCAATGATGTTGAGGTCTTGCCGCTCTCTGATGCGTATACATATCCCTTCGGCTGCATTACCGCAGACCACACTCTTCAATGTTTTGTATCATTCTTCTTCAGGTCAGTTCTGTGTTAAAAACCCCGAGGCCCTCCCCCTTCACCCCCGGATCACGTGCCGGAGTGTGGCTTTCTTCCCAGCATTTGCAGGGTTTCCTGTCGTCTTGCCGTGGTCTGAACACAACGCCGTGATCTGGACACACCGGGGTGTGTTTTCCACCTGAGCTGTGAGCTTCCTCATGAGAGGTCCCCTACTTAGAACACAGGATCACTCCGCGTCACTGGCCAGGCGGCCCGTGGGGACAGTGGCAGGTGCGCTGTGGCTGTCCTGCACCGGGCTGGCTCGCTGCCCAGCGGCGCAGTGGGTCGTCTGGAGGCCGGAGGGGGGTCCACAGCCACACCTGCGGCGGCAGCCTCCCCGCAGCTGCGCTGGCCTCTGCCCCACGTACTTTGCGGCTCTAACAGCTGCCATGAGCACATCTGGGACAGTCATGTTCTCCTAGGGGACTGATCCCAGCCTCTAGCGTGTCTCCGCACACTGTCAGTCTGCCGACATCACGCCTCTGCTCAGAGGTCTGCCTTCTCAGATGCTGCCCCGTGCGGCGCCCTCGTTTGGCTGCTGCCTGCCGTTGGGCTGCTGGCCACACCGCGAGTCCACTGCTGCCAGCCCACCGACCCCGTGACTCTAAGTGACTTTCCCATAAACAGCACATGCTTCCATCGGCCTTTCGTGTCCCCTCCGCCTGTCTTTGCCTCCCACTCTGTGCGCGCACATGTTACCATGTCTCATGTAATTTGTACAATTAGCCTACTCACGTTTGTGCGTGTTAAGGCCCAAAGCTGGCCATTTTGTTGTCTTCCTGTTTGCCTCTGTTCCTTGTTCTTTCGTTTCTCTCATCCTGCTTTCCTGTGGACTCTTTGAACACTTCTTTTTAAACATCTTATTTATTTGAGAGAGAGGGAGAAAGCATAAGCAGTGGGGAGAGGGGGAAGCAGGCTCCCCACTGAGCAGGCTGACGCAGGGCTCTAATCCCAGCACCCTGGGATCATGACCTGAGCCAAAGGCAGAGGCTTAACTAGCTGAGCCACCCAGGCGCCCTTCTGTGGACTCTGACCATTTAAAAGGACTGTATCTCGACTTACATAGAATGGTTTGGGGTGTGTCATCTCGTTTTGTCTTTTTTTTTTTTTTTAAGATTTTATTTATGTATTTGACACAGATCACGAGCAGGCAGAGAGAGAGGGGGAAGCAGGCTCCCCGCTGAGCAGAGAGCCCAATGCAGGGCTCAATCCCAGGACCCTGAGATCATGACCTGAGCTGAAGGCAGAGACTTTTAACCCACCGAGCCACATAGGCGCTCCAATAAATAAAATCTTTTTTTTAAAAAACCCTCTTGAGGGGCACTGAGTGGCTCAGTGGGTTAAGCCTCTGCCTTCAGCTCGGGTCACGATTTCCAGGTCCTGGGATAGGGTCCCTCATGGGGCTCTCTGCTCAGCGGGGAGCCTAATTTCCCCTCCCTCTCTGCCAACTTGTGATCTCTGTCTGTCAAATAAAATAAAATTTAAAAAAATCTTAAAAAAAAAAACCCTCTTGAGTGTCAGCTGGTGTTAATGTTTGTTTCATCGTCACACATGCCGCCAGGCACTCAGGAGGAGAGCTTGCTCTCTGTCCTTCCCGTGCTCCTTCTTCCCTCCTGGTGCCCCAAGAGGACACCCTTATCGTGTTCATCCTGGTGGAGGGACGTGCTTTACCCAGGCTTGTGGGGCGCTGGGCAGGGGCCGGAGCCCTCAGAGTCCCCTCACTCAGGGTGCATTTCTCCGTCGCTCCCGTGCATGCACACAGGCACACGGCCGAAGCCAGGGTCTTCTTCTTGAATGGTTCTCACTTTCTAACACCTGGAACACAGGGTGCGCTTCCCTCCAGCCGTGGGCTCTGGACAAGAAGAGCACTGCACTTGCCCTCAGCGTTCTCTGTAGGGTTCACGCTCGTCTGGCTGCTTCAATGATCTCGTCCTCAGTGCTCAGAGCTTACAGCTCAAGTGTCCAGATGTGGATTTCCTTGGATGTACCATATTTGGGATTTGCTCAGCTCCTTGGATCTCTACGTCTCTGTCTTTGGCTGTGTTGGGGAGCTTCAGACATCACTTGAGTACTCTTTCCGACCACTCGCCCCTGCCCCTTTTCTGAGACTCCAGCTATGTGAACAGCGGATCTTGTGTTGTTACCCCCCCATGTTCCTGAGCCTCTGTCCAATTTTCCCCAGCGTTTTCATTATTGTTGTTGTAAACAGGTTGAGTCCTTTCTGTGGACCCATCCTCAGCCTCACGGGGACGTCCCCTGTCATTTCGGGCCACAGATAAGCCGCCCAGCAAGTGTTTCATTTTGATGAGTCTGTATCGTGCTGTGATTTTGGTTTTCTTCTGTGTTATGTCTCTTTCTTTGCTGACATTTTCCATTTGCTCCAAGATAAACTGTTATTCCTTATGGAAGCTTTTCGAGCACGACAGATTTAAAGTCCCTGTCTGATAATCCTAGCATCTCCGCCTCCGTTTGGGCATCAACCGGTTCCTCTTTCTGATTCTGATTGTGCCTTTCCTGGGTCTGGGGTTTCCTTGAGTTTCCTGGTAGGATGGGGATTTTTTATTGTCCCCTGATCAGTTGCGTGATTTCGGTTCACATTCTGTATTTTAGCAGGTGGCCGTCCTGTTCAGGCTTGCCAGGTGGGTCCTGGGTATGCTCTAGTGGCCTGTGGTTTCGGTGGAAACCTGGAACTCTGGCCGGGGGCTGGGGAATCTTGTGGGCACCCCCTAACCAGTGCTCAGGTTGGGGCATCTTGGTGGGGCAGAGGGACAGTGAGCAGGGTGGGGAAGGAATGGGCCTCTCCCTGATCCTCCTGCCAGTTCTGGCAGACACCCCTAGAGTCGCAGTGGAACTCCAGCCCCACATGGGGATGAATACACACCCCTGGTCCTCTTCCTGGTAGCAGGATGGGGGCGGGCAGGGGGAGGTCAAGAAATGTGATCCTGGACCCCCTTATGTGGGGCTGTTCTGTTGTTCCTCCAGCCCTGGGGACCCCCACCATGTCACCTCACTCTTTTCATGTCAGAGAGTTGTTCTGGTTTCCTGTATTTATTGGCAGTCGGGCAAAGAGACAAAGCTAGGCCACAAAGCAGACAAAGCTAGAAGGCCTTCATGGCATGCTGAAGGGCTTTTGGTTTCCGGAAAGTGTGTGCAGGCCAGTTAGTAGGGTCCGTGGAGCAGTGGGGCTAAGAAGAACTCAGCCCCGGCTGCAGCACCTGCGAAGGGCGGGAGTGGAGGGAGCGGAGGCAACTTAGAGGAGTCTGGGAGGCGCGGATGAAGGTGTGGGGAAGAAGGGGAAGAGGAGGGTCCTGGTCGGGGATAGATGAACGGGTCTCCAGCATTTCCAGACCCTGAGAGGGGTGCAGGATGCCGGCTCAGGCTGGGCAAGGCGGGGCTGCTGCCTAGGGCAGGCAAGGGGGTTAGCTCCACGGTGCATCCCGGGCGGCCACGCAGAGACAGGTTGGGGAGACGCCCAGCCCCACCCCCATGACAATAACCGCTCTGATTCCCTGCCCCCGTCCAGCTCTGGGTGGCGACAATGGTCATCTGTCTCCTGGAGCCGGAGCCTGGCACTGGGCGGGTGCGAGCGCGGGAGGGCCCAGGAGGAAGCAAGGGCACAACTCGGGGAGGCTCGAGAGGGCTTGCGGCTCTGGGGTGCGGCGGAGGCGGCCGCGGAAGCGGTGCGGGGGCGTGGCTCTCCTCTTCCTCCGCCTGTCCGGGAGCCGAGCTGCGGGGTGCGCCCCCACCCTCGCCTTCCCGCACTGCTCGATCTCCAGTTTCCATGGAGCCGGGAGGCGGTTGCCACGGAGACCAGCGCGCGCAGCCAATCGGCGCGGAGCTGCGGCTCCGGCTCACCTCCTGGATGGAGGCAAGGGGCGCGCAGGAGGCCGGGCACCGGGTCGGCGCCACCACCTCCCTCGGGGCGCTGAGGCCCCTGCCCCCTGCGCGCTGGCGACCCTCCCCACCCCCTTCTCTTCCAGGCCCTGCTTAGGGTTGATGTTCCCTGGTCCAGCTTCCGACCGGCCCCGAATCCCCTGGCGTCCAGAGGGGAATGCTGCAGGAAAGGCGGGGCCGGGCAGCGCGGAAGGAGAGCGAAGCCCAGGTCGGGGAAAGGAGGAAGGCCGCCCCCCGCCCCAGCCGCTCTGCAGTGCTTGGGGCGCACGCGCACGCTCACTCGGGGCTCCGGGCAGGCGGGGCGGCGCTGACGTCATCCGATGACCCACCCACCCCCTACCCCCTGGCCGAGGGGCGGTGGCCGCGCAGGCTCCGCCGGACCGACGCACGGACAGACCGGGCACGGAGGGAAGGGCGCACGGTCAGGCCATGCCCGGGGAGGCTGCCCGCGCCGAGCTGCTGCTGCCGGAGGCGGGCAGGCCCGGGCCCCGCACAGGTGAGGCCTCGGGCTGTGCCCCCTGCGGCTGTCTCCGCCGCCCTGTCCCTGCCTGTCCCCTGTCTAATCCCTCTCCTGCTGTCCCCTCTGTCCTTCTGCCTTCTCCAATCACCCCTCCCCCGCCACCCCGTCCCCTCTCCGGTCCTTCTGGCGCCCTGCCCTTTCGAGCACCTGAATGCTGACCGCCCCCCCCCCCCCCCACGTCCCAGCTCAGGACTGCGGGGAAGGGCGGAAACGGGATGTCCTCCAGGAGCCGGGAGCGATGCGAGGGCCTGTGAGCATCCCAGGGCTCCGTGGCTCTCGGCTGGTGTCCTGCCCTCTGGGCCGCCGCTGTTGCCCCATTGTCTGTGAGCAGCTGTGGGCCCTGAACAGAGGTGGGGGGTTCTCCACTGCACCCCATCATCAGGGGCACCCGCCCCTTAGAGGCCTGAAGCTGCCTCAGGGATGGTGGCCTGGGCAGCTGGAGCAGGACTGGAGCTAGAGCCTGGGGAAGCCCGGGCGACAGGCTGTGAGGGTGGGAGGTCAGATCCCCTGGGGGAGCAGGTCTGGGGGCAGTGCCCCGGGGCGCAGGCAAACATCACTGGAGAGGCGAGGTCAGCAAGTTTGGGTGGAGGCTGAGGGTGTCTACCTGGGTCTGAAAGGACCAAGAAGGGTGGCCCAGCAGGTCAGCCATGAGGGCCAAGGGCACCTTACTGTGGATCAGTCACCTGGGAGTGTCCGCAGAGCTGGGTCCGGGGGCCTGGACTCCCTCTGGGGTCCAGTAAAGCTAGGACTTCTCAGACCCAGGGTCTCAAGTTGCTTGATGACCTTGAATGCTTCTAAAAACCTTTGACTTTTGACTTCCCTTCCTCATCCCCCATGTCTGGGCTCTGCCCTCTCCCTGCCCCAGGACGGGACGGCAAGGGTACCACCCGCTCTGAGCCCCATCTCCTCCCGTCCCTGCCCACCACACCCACCTCCAGGCATTCGGTGTCTGTCAAACGGCAGTGGACTCGAAAGACCCCTTCTCAGGATCCCCTGGCCACCTCAGAAATGCAGTAGTATGGCCCCGGCACCCAAGGGAGCGTCCCCCATTGCTGCAGGCCAATGGGCAGTGGAGGGCACTACCCCTTCATAAAAACTTCACCCCTAATCCTGGCAGATTCTTGACTTTTGGAGACAACTGAGGCACATAGTTGTGGGGTGATAATGGGTAGGAAGCAGGAACCCTCTGAACGGGTGGTCGAGGCCCAGGCAGCCCCTGTGATGCTGCCCTGGGTCCGGCTTGCATATTCCTGGCAGGGGGAGCCCTTCCAGCCCCGCGGGGCGGAATGGCCCGGCTGGCCCTATTGTCCTGGAGCCCGTCCTCCCACTGCCCTCTCCCACGGGACCCCACCCCCACCCCCACACTCCAGCTCAGCCTCCGTGGGACCTGCAGCCTGAGGATGCACACACAGTGGCCCCACTTCTCTCTCTGTGAGCAGGAGTGAGAGCAGAGCCGGGTGGCACCCCTAGAGGCTGGCCTCAGGTGTGGGCAGCAAGGAGACAAGGCCTAGAGGCGAGACCTCCACACACAGGAGGTGGGAAACCTAGATCATCACAGAGCCAGCGGGATGCAGGTGTCCTGCCCCTGGGGGTTTCTTTTCTTTTTTTTTTTTTTTTTAAGATTTTATTTATTTGACAGAGATCAGAAGCAGGCAGAGAGGCAGGCAGAGAGAGAGGAGGCTGAGCAGAGAGCCCGATGCGGGGCTCGATCCCAGGACCCTGGGATCATGACCTGAGCCGAAGGCAGCGGCTTAACCCACTGAGCCACCCAGGTGCCCCCCCCCCGGGGTTTCTGATGCAGGTCAGGTGAGGTCACTTGCCAGGTCCCAGCCAGCCAGTGTCTGCAGATGGGTGCTGGTCCTGGCCTCAGGATCCATGCCCTCCATCCCCGGCCCAAGGCTGCTCCCCTGGCATCGCACCTTTCGGAAATTCTCTCCCAGACACTCCTGGAGGATGCCTCTCCTTCTCACACCCCTCTCTTTCCACAGAGTCGTCCTGTGATGTGGCCGTGGCCACCACCCCAAGAGGGGACCGGCTGGAGCACTGTGCCCTGACCCCTGGACCCAGCACCCTGGCCCTGGAGTTTCTGCCCAGCAAGCCAGGCGCCCGGCCCCCGCCCGAGGGAGCCAGCTGGGATGCAGGGCCAGGAGGCACCCCCTCGGCCTGGGCAGTCCCCACAGAAGGCAGCCCCAGCCTGGGTTCCCCCGAGGCCCAGCCTGCCAGTGGCCCTCCCCCAACCACCCTGGAGCCCCGGATCGTGATGGGTGAGGAGACCCGCCGGGTGTCCCTGCCGTCCAGGGCAGCCCTTCCAGAGCTCAGGGACTGGGAGGGTGGGCACCCCAGCCTGGACCCACCCCCCGAGTTGTGTTCTCAGGGTGACCCTCCTGTGCCTTGCCCTGCACCAGACCCTGACTCCTACTTCACGCCACCCTCCACTCCCACCGAGACCACCTCTGCCCTGCTCCTTGGCCCCGGGCCCCGCAGGGAGGCCCCGGCTGAGCCAGGGGACTCGCCGCCCGCCTCGCCATCAGGCTCCTACATCACAGCAGATGGAGACAGCTGGGCCTCATCCCCGTCCTGCTCCCTGAGCCTGCTGGCCCCGGCCGAAGGGCTAGATGTCCCCTCAGGCTGGGGCTTCTCCCCGCCGGGCTCCGTGGCCGATGAGCAGGAGCTGCCTCCCGCGGGGCCCCCGGGCCCCCCGTCCCCAGAATCCAGCATCTCAGCCGACAGCAGCTCTTCCTGGGGCCAAGAGGGCCACTTCTTCGAGCTGGACTTCCTGGCCAACGACCCCATGGTCCCCGCCGCCCTCCTGCCCTTCCGAGGCAGCCTCATCGTGCAGGTGGAGGCTGTGGAGGTGACGCCAAGAGCCCCCGAGGAGGAGGAGGAGGTCCCTGTCCCTGGAGGGGACCCAGCCGGGGAGGGCGAGGACGACAGCACGTTCGCCTCCTCCCTGCAGTCCCTGTCTGACCTCTCCATCACCGAGGGCATGGACGAGGCCTTCGCCTTCCGGGACGACACCTCGGCGGCCTCATCCGACCCCGACTCGGCCTCCTATGCGGGGGCAGACGACGAGAGGCTGTACAGCGAGGAGCCCCATGCGCAGCCTGCCGCCCTGCTCCAGGACACCCCCGGCGAGCCCGCTCCTACCGTCTCCGCGGGGGTGGCCAGCCCAGCCTCCGAGAGCCGGGAGCCGGGTGCCCGGGTTCCCGAGATGGGCCAGGCCTCCACTCCTCCCGCAGCACAGGAAACCCCGGGCCTCACTGGGGAGAGCCCCTGGACCTGGGGGGAGGACATGGGCTCCATCTCGGGTCTGGTGCCTGCTGCTGCGGTCACGGCTCAGCCCCAATGGGAGGATGACGGCGCAGCCTTAGGCCCAGAGTCTTGGACCTCCCCAGAAGAGGGAACCCTCATTCCAGGCCCAGACTCTCTGCAGAACCTGGAAGGAGAAGCAGGCCAAGGCCCTGAATCTGAGGCCACACCTCTGTCCCTGCAGGACACCGGCCTCCCCTCAGGCCAGGCGCTGGCCGCCACAGTCAGCCCTGTGCCCCAGCCGGGGGACACGGACAGGACCTTACACCAGGGCCCTGACTGTGAGGCCACACCTGTGTCCCTGCAGGACGCAGCCCTCCCCTCAAGCCAAGGGACTCCTGCCAAGGCCAGGCCTGAGACCCTGCGGGTAGATGCAGGCTACGTGCCAGGGATCGACCCTGTGGTCACTGCAGCCCAACAGGGAGGACAAGTGACCTCGGAACTGAGGCCAGCACCTGAGGAAAGGGACACAAGCTGCACGGGAGGTCTGGGGCCTCCAGCCCGGGACCAGGCCCAGCTGGATGGACTGGAGCCAGCTGCAGACACTGGGGTGCCCTGGACCTCATGGGGTACCTCCAAGCCTGCCACGGAGGCCCTAGACTCCCCCAAGCCTGCCACAGAGGCCACAGACCCCCTTGAGGCCCTGCAACACCCCAGGCCTGCCACAGATGCCGTGGAATGCCCTGGCTCTGACACAGAGGACACAAATTGCCCCAAGCCTGTCATGGAGACCACAGAATGCACAGAGTCTGCCACGGAGGCCACGGAATGTCCACCATCTGTCACAGAGGCTACAGAATGCCTGGAGTCTGGCACAGAGGCCCCGGAACATTCCAAGCCTTCCATGGAAGCCTCAGAATGCCCGGAACATGCTATGGAGGCCCCAAAATGCACCAAGCCTGCCAATGAGGCCCTGGAACTCCTTGAGCCGACCTCAGAGGCCCCAGAATACCCTGAGTCTGCCACAGAGGCCCTAGAACATTCTGAGCCTGCCCTGGAGACCCTGGAACATTCTGAGCCTGCCACGGAGGTCCTGGAATGCCCAGACCCTGCCACGGAGGTCCTGGAACATTCTGAGCCTGCCCCAGAGGCCCTGGAAAGCCCAGAGCCTGCCATGGAAGCCCCGGAACTCCCAGAGCCTGACACAGGGGCCCCGGAATGCCCAGAGCCTGCCATGGAAGCCCCAGGATATTCTGAGCCTGCCACGGAGACACCAGAAAGCCCAGAGCCTGCCATGGAGGTCCTAGACCATTCTGAGCCTACCCCGGAGGCCCTGGAATGCCCAGAGCCTGCCATGGAAGCCCCAGTATATTCTGAGCCTGCCACAGAGACCCTGGAATGCCCAGAACCTGCCATGGAGGCCCCAGAACATTCTGAGCCTGCCATGGAGACCCCAGAAAGTCCAGAGCCTGCCATGGAGGCCCCAGAATGCCCACAGCCTGCCATGGAGGTCCTGGAACATTCTGAGTCTTCCATGGAGACCCCGAAACATTCTGAGTTTGCCATGGAGGCCCCAGAAGACCCAGAGCCTGCCACGGAGGCCCCAGAACATTCTGAGCCTGCCACAGAGACTCCAGAATGCCCAGAGCCTGCTACGGAGGCCCCAGAACATTCTGAGCCTGCCACGGAGGCCCCAGAACATTCTGAGCCTGCCACAGAGACTTCAGAATGCCCAGAGCCTGCCACGGAGGCCCCAGAACTTTCTGTGCCTGCTACGGAAGCCCCAGAAGCTACCACGGAGGCCCAAGAATGCTCACAGCCTGCTACAGAGGCCCTCAAATGCCCCAAGCCTGCCACAGAAGCTCCAGGACTTTCTGAGCCTGCCACGGAGGCCCTAGAATATTCAGAGCCTGCCACAGGCCCCCCTGGGCCTGCCATGGAGGCCACAGACCCACCCAAGCTTGCCTCCATTAGAGAAGAAGTAGCTGAGGGTCTGTTGGCACCTAAGCAGGAAACCTGTGCCAGTGCCTGTGTTTTTGCTGGTGATGGAGTTGAGCCCCATTTTCCCCCAAAGGAGGACCCAGGGGGTGAGAATCAGGGGGCTGGAGGCCTCAGATCAACACCCCACAGTGCTAGGAAGGCTCCTGGGGATAGTGGCCCAGAGGTACATCTTGCTGCTCTCCCCGAGGTCAGTCACACATGGCCCCAGAACCCAGCAGAGGAGGGAAGAGCCAACCCCGAGCCCAGGTCTTCTGTTGCTGTGGCCTCAGAAGCTGGGCTGGCTTCCTGCTCTGAGTCTCCCCCAAGGTCTGTGGCCAGGCCTGGAAGGGGCTGCCCCGAAGAGCCTGCCCCCACCATTCCAGCACCCTCTTGGCGGCTGGAACCCATGCTGGGCCCAGGCAGTGGAGTGAGGGCTCAAGTAGCCCCTGGAAGCCCCAGCTTGTCCCCACCACAAGCCCCCGGAAGCCCTAATAGGGGTCTGCCCAGCATGACCCGAGACAGGCCCCTTGGCCCAGAGCCCACTGCTCCTGGGGTCCCCACAGAGGCAGCCCCATGCCCCATGGCACCCCTCATGCCCTGCCTTTGCCAGGGACCTAGGGAAGACTCGACGGAGGCCAAGGAGCCTCCAGGCTCTCCGGGCCTCCAGCCACCACGTGCAGGAGCCCAGCGGGCAGTGGCTGCCTCCTCAGGAACCACAAAACCTCCTGGGGCTGGGCATCGAGTCAGCCTCCCACCCCACTCCCCCCTCTTCAGCCCCAAAACGGCCCCCACGGGGGACACCCATGCCAAAGACCAGGCCTGGCGGATCTCGACCCCCTGCCAAGTGCCTCCTGGCCCTCAAGGGCTCCCAGCCGCCGAGCAACAGGATGACCAGGACAGCCTGGAGGAAGGTGAGGGGGGCTGAGGGGCCGGAGCTGTGTCCCAAGCCCGGGGCCACAGGGGGCAGGTGGGCGGGCCGTAGGGATGCGTTATGAGGCAGAAGCCGTCCTCATATGCACACGCCCCCACCCCATGCCCAGACTCGCCCCCGAGGGCTCCAGGATCCGGCCAGCACTCAGACAGCCACGGGGAGTCATCGGCCGAGCTGGAGGAGCAGGACCTCTCAGGAGCGCAGACGGCACAGTGCCCGACCCAGGTGCAGGCCCGGGATGGGGGAGGCTGCAGCCCTGAGAGGGCCCCACCCAACCCTCCCTTGGGTGCTCAAACCCTGTCCTCCCCAGGTCCCAGCAGGCGGCAGCAGCGAGGAAACAGTGGCCAAAGCCAAGCAGAGTCGCAGTGAGAAGAAGGCCCGAAAGGTGGGTGGGGTCCTGCCAGGGCCACTCCCCGGGGAACAGGCCTGCTGTGTAAGGGGACCCCTCACACCCAGTGGCTGACAGACGCCATGGGTGGGGCCATCAGGTCGTGAAACCGCTGGGGCTAGAGCACCATTGAGACCGTGCCCACAGCTGGGGTCCGGTATCCTACCCTACACCTGGGGGGCGGGTATCCCCACAGGCTCTACCCAGAGCCCACAGAGGGTCCCCTAGAGTTGGTGGCAGAGTCCTTGTTCTCCCATCAGTGTGCTCTCTCCCGGGCCTACCTGCTCCTCCCCACCCCAGCCTGGGACCCCCAGGCTGATTCCCAGGTCTGAGGCCCCTGTGCCCCCCCAGGCAATGTCCAAGCTGGGCCTACGGCAAATCCAGGGGGTCACCAGGATCACTATCCAGAAATCCAAGAACATCCTGTTTGTCATCGCCAAGCCTGATGTTTTCAAGAGCCCGGCCTCAGACACCTATGTGGTCTTCGGCGAGGCCAAGGTCTGGCCGGCCACGGGGGGTGGGGTGGGGGCCCAGGGCATGGGCTGGGGCTGACCGCTGTGCCCCTGCAGATCGAGGACCTGTCCCAGCAAGTGCACAGAGCTGCTGCTGAGAAGTTCAAAGTGCCCACAGAGCCGTCCGCCCTGGTCCCCGAGTCTGCACCTGGGCCGCTGGTGAGGTCTGGGTGTGAGGAGGAGGAGGAGGAGGAAGAGGAGGAGGAGGTAGGAAGCAGGGACACAGGAGAGGGCTGGGGAGGCGTCTCATGGCTTTTCCTGGGGTGGGGGCAGCCCCAGAACCTGCCGGCTTGCCCCCGTCCAGGTGGATGAGGCAGGACTGGAGCTCCGTGACATTGAGCTAGTGATGGCGCAGGCCAACGTGTCGAGGGCCAGGGCCGTGCGGGCCCTGAGGGACAACCAGAGCGACATCGTCAACGCCATCATGGTGAGTGGAAGGCCCTCCTCGGCCCCCTGCTGCTGGCCCTGCCGGGCCCCTCCCCAGCCTGCTCTCTTGGTCTCCTCTCTCTGCAGGAGCTCACCATGTAGCCAGGAGCGCCCCGACCGCACGGCTTCGTCCCTGCCCCCGGCTCCACTGCTCAATAAACAGGTGTCTCCACACGGCCTCTACTCTGGCTCCTCCGTGCTGGGCGCGTGCTCTGGCCAAACGGGATTTGTGGAGGGCAGAGGGGCAGAGACGCTTCCTGTGTCCGTCCGGCGTCCGTCCGTGCAGATAGTCCCAGAGGGTGGAGGTCTGGCCCCCCTTGGGGGGTGTGGCCTTCCGGTGGCCCCAGAGACTGGGAGTCCTCTCCCCACCATGTCCCCAGAGGGTGGGATCCGTCCAGTGACTCCAGGTGGTGGTGGGGGGTCCCTCCTCCCCCACCCCCACTGTGTCCACGGTGCCCACCCTACCCAGAGATGGTGAGCAGGCACCCAGCTGTGGCCCAAGCCTGGGCCTGGGGGCTGGGTTTGGGAAGGAACTCTCCAGACTCTCAGGCTGGGCAGGTTTACCAGGGAAAGCCGGTTCCTGAGTGGGGGGAGGGGCAGCAACCAGTTCTTGGCCCTCCTGGCACCCAGCTCTGCAGTGGCCGTCCATGCTCTCCATGCTCCCTCTTCTCCAAAGTCCAGTGACCCACAAAGGTGGGCCCCTGGAGAGAAGGGAGCGGCTCCTGCCGTCTACACAGGACACTCAGAACTGGTTCCACAGTCCACCCACCCTGGACTGCCTGCTACGGCCACTCACACCCAGGGTGGGCTGGCCCTGCTTGGATGACTTCAGCTCTTCCAAATGCTTCCAGAGCAGGCTGATTTGCATTCATGTCTGGAGACCTATCCCATTCCCCTTAGCTCTGCCGGCCTGCGTCCACGACCAGCTCCTGGACACCCCACACCAGAACCAAGTCTGAGAGCCTTCCTCCCATCCCAACCTGCCCCTGGCCAAGAGCCAGATCCCACCTGGCCCCCCCATGGCCTCACTAGTTGCCCAGGGCTGTCCTCCCTTCTCCGGGACACCAGCACCCCTCCACACTCAGTTCGGGGCTTCCCAAATGTGCTGTCAGGGGTCTCCCAGGACAGAGGCACCTTCTAGGTAAGGAGGATGTCTCCAGGGCCACCCCTGCCTTCCCATGCGCCAACGGCAGGGGAGGCACCCCGCTCAGGGAAGACCTAGGAACATGGTGCCCCCCTCCCCAGCCTTAAGCCCCCTGGAGACCAGGACCCTGGGTCCCTGGGCTCTAAGATGAGATGCTTTTGGCAAGGGATTGGGTAACAAGTTTGCAGTGGAGACCACCTTGGTGGCAATGAGACTGAGAACTGGAGGACTCGGGTGAGAGGCCGAAGGCAGGCACCACACTCAGGAACCCGGAAGCCACTCCCAGGGGCAAGAACCTGACACTTGCACCAGCGCCCAGGCCCCCTGCTGCCCACCCCACGTCCATGCAGCAAAAGCCCCAATCCCATCCACCTGGCTTGCTGCGATGAGCACCAAAGGGCAGCCGGCCCCCAGGCCACAGTGGCTAGCCCAGACGTGCGGGCCTGGCTCCCACCCCATGAGACCAGAAGCATGCTGGGACCAGAAATGAATTATTCACATCGCAGTAAACTTCTTTGAAGGTCTCTGAGAGTTTCGACAGGAATGTCATGTGCAAAACCGAAAGGACCCCCAGGACCCCTCTTGGAGCGGGCCGCGGGCACTGGCGCCCGGGCCGGTCCTTCACAGTAGAGGGCGCAGCGGCAGGCCCCTCCCGGCACCGTCAGGCCGAGTCCCGGTCCATGCTGCAGCCCAGAGCCTCGATGTCGTTGCTGATGTCCGAAATCATGCGGTCCCACTCGTCCCCTTCTGAGGGTGCAGACTGGTCGTCGGAGCTACCCGCGGCCCTGTTCCCGGTGCCCGTGGAGGCGGAACTCAGGGCCCGCCGGTACCTGCCAAAGCTGTCGGTGATGATGCCTCGGCCGTCCTTCACCCCGATGGTCTCGAGGAAGTTCTCAAAGTGCTGGCTGTCCTTCTCTGGGATGAAGGGCCGCAGACCTGTGGACACAGAGTGGGGCTGACGCTGGGCCTCCCATGGGGAGAACGAGTCTGCCCACCCGGCCTGCCCGCATCCAGCCCAGTTCAACGGGCACCGCAGGCCCACCAGGTCCCAGCACTGCAACAAGTGTCTGACCCCATGTCCTCCCTTGGGCTGGCGTTAAGTTCACTCATAGGCCTGGATATAGAACAGAAGGGGCTAGCTGACCTCTAGGGGCACTACCCACTTCTACAAGAATAAGCCAGAAAGAAACAGAGCTGGGGCTGGGGCCTGGGATCCCAGCCCTGGCTGCATTGACCCTGGTGGGGAGGCCACAGGGTCAGAGGAGCTCAGACCAGACGCAGCAGGCCAGGCCTCCTGCCCTACCTCTCAGTGAGTGGCGAGCCCTTGGGTGGCTGCTGAGAAGGGTATGACCCACCCCCTTGGATGGTGGGGGCAGGGCTCAGGAGCCTCCACCAGCCCCCATCAGCCCATGGGGTCTCTAGGCTCAGCATGTGGGAGACAAGGCCACCCAGTCACCCGGAGGGTGCAGGCAGGTGTACAGCCTGGCCACCCTGCCCACCCAGCTCTCAGGGCCAACATCCCAACGGCCAGTGCTTCTACCCAGAAACAGGGTCCACTTCTCTGCCCAGCAAATTGCTGGTCACCCACCGAAAGCCCCTCGAGAACCATGCCCCCCCACACCCCGCCCCAGGAGCCCCATTCCATCCCCTGCTCCAGGAGCGACATTCTCTGGGAAGCGCTCTGGGCAGCGGAACCCTCGATGCCCCGGCCGCACCCCTACCCCCGGCAGGGCTCACCGAGCAGCAGGAACTTGCGGCTGTCCCCATACAGTTGCCGCAGGTTGATGCAGAACTCGTGTACAGAAGCCCCGTCGCGGTAATCGTGCAGCAGCGCGGCGAACTGCTGGATCTCCTGGGAGGACAGCTTGGTGCGCAGCTGCCCAGGGCGGTCAGAGGTGCGGCAGTGAGCGGTGCCCACGGTGCCCCCTGCCAGCCCAGGCAGCGGCTCCCACTCGACCCGGGGCACCCCGGAGAGCGCGCCCACAAGGAGCCCAGGGACACGTACAGAACCAGGTGCGGGTCAGCAACGGTGGGCGCCCCCCCCCCCCCCCGCTCGCCCGGCCTCGCCCCGCCCCGTCTCCGAGCCCTGCGCGCAAGCGCACACCGTCAGCATGTAGTCCTGCAGCAGCTCGGCGGCCGTGGCGCTCAGCTCGCTCTCGCTGGCAGTCTTGGCGTGCGGTGCCGTCTGCATGCAGAAGGACAAGGGCGACACGCCGCCTACATGCGCGCACTCAGGGAAGGAGCTGCAAGGACAGGAGCCATGGGCACGGGGCTCCCAAGCTCACCTTGAGGCCCAGGATCCCCGCCCCCCCCCGCAGAGCTGCACTTCTGACCGGGGCGCCCGCATGGGGGGCGCCCGCTCGTGGGGGGCCGGCTGGGGCCGGGGACTCACAAAGCGCTGACGTCTGTCTCGTACGGCTCCTTCACGTCCACCTTGGTGGAGGAGTCGTCTGCGCAGGGGGCAGAACACAGGCTTCGGGTTACGGGCGGGCGGAGGGGCCCTGAGTCCCCGGGCCCCACACCCCACGAGATGTGGGCCCTGGCAGGGGGTCTGCAGGCCTTCTTGGGCAAAGCCCCCCCCCCCCCCCCGCGGCAGCCTCAGGCAGCCCCCCACCGGCTCCCCCTGCAGGCATTCTCCACCGATGGCCACCACCTGTTGCAGGTGTGGGCCAGAGCACAAAGCTCCAAATGGGGGACTGAAGGGCACTCCCCAAGGGCCAAGGATAGGACAAGGGCCACTTGGAGCTGCCGTGCAGTGTCCCAGGGTGTCACCTTGTCCCCTCTGCTCACTTCAGACAAGGAGTGGGATCCCAGAGGTTGGATAACAGCGGAGCAGAGAAGGTCGGAGGCAGGGCTGACCCCCAGCCTGGAGCCGGTGGGCTCCGTGCAGGCAGGGAGGTGGGACCCCAGCATGCTGAGCCCCTCCCACCCACCAAGAGCCCTGGACACAGCCGCTACTCAGGAAGCACTGGTCAGGGGACCTTGGGTCCACGTGACACAGACCGTGGGAGGCACAGATACCATTCTGCGCCACTGCTGAGCTCGCGGAGTTGGGGTGACCGGGAGCACAGGGCGCTCCTGGCGTGTGGAACATGGGGCTAAGGGCTCTGCAGATTCAGAGGAGGGGGCAGCTGCCACGTGCCAGCACCCGGCAGCCTCGGTCCTGGAAAAAGCCCTCACCCAGTAGCTGTGAGGTCTGTGTGTTCCTCCCCGCCCCACACACCCCTCCCCCTGCCCCTGTTCTCAGGCAGGTGAAGGGACTTGAGCTGATCAGGCGTTCCCCGCCTGGGATGTGGTACAAGAAGGTACCAGGCTCGCCGGGGACGTCAGCAACAGGGTGTGGGAATAAGGCACTGGCGCAAAGCCACGGGGACAGGACAGCATCACTGCACCCACAGTCACGTACCACTGTGCAGGGATAGGTGGTGGGTGGGTGTTGAGGCCCCGTCAAAGATGGCTCTGTCCAGAAAGTCGATGGTGGACTCGGTGTACACGATCTGGAAGACCTGTCCCAGCAGGGAGCACAGCTCCTCCGCAGCGACCTGCCATGGGGACAAAGCTGGGCCTTCCTGGGCAGCTTGCTGGCCCCCTGGCTCCTCAGATGCCCAACCAGCACCAGCACCCACCGCCCAGCGGGCCACAAGTGGACCAGCCCACAGCTGGGAGGCTTTCTGGACCCGAGGGGGCCAGGTGTGTCCACCGCCAGCCCTCCTGTCCCCCCAACCTGCCCACCAACATGCTGCTTCTGCTGCAGCCCCAGGCTCGGGGACGGCACTCCCCGCTGGGAACACGGCTCACACATGTGCTGTTAAGGCAGAGCCCTCTCTGGTACTGGGCAGTCACCAGAGGGGCCTGCAGTGAGGACAGGCTGGGGAGGCAGCCCCGTGAGGAAGAACTGCCGGCTAGAGGGCGGGCAGAGCCCAGGAGGCGCAGTGATCAAAGGGTCCCCAAGGCAGGAGGTTCCCCCCTACAGTCTTATAGACAAACTACACACAAGGAAGGGCAGGGGTCAGGAGGTGGGAGAGACCAGGTCAGTGTGGGAGGGGCCTGGGGTGTGGGGCTGGGCTGTGGGACGGGCCTGTGGTGGGCGGGGCCTGGGTCAGTAATGGGAGGGGCTTGGGGTACAGATATAGGAAGAGACCAGGCAGGTTGTGGGCAGCACAGGTGCCTGAGTCCCAAGTCCCGCCCTCTACTCACCTTGCTCTCTGTGGCCAGGATCACCAGGCAGCAGGCCTCCACGGGCCCCACTCCGCTCTCTGACAGGGAGACTGTGGTGAGGCCTCTGGAACTTTCTGCACACAGACTCTGGCTGGGGGAGATGCCAGGGTCCTGGGCTGAGAAGTCAACAGCGCAGCAAGTTAGGGCAGCTGTGGGAGCTCCACAACCTGCTGTGGGCAGTGCCCACCTGACTCCGGAGTGCCCCCTCGCCCCCTCCGCTGAGCTGCCCCTGCCCTCACGCTCCTTGGAGGCTGCCCTGGCTGTGCTTCCTGAGAACCATCGCTCTGCAGGACCTCCCGGCGTCCCCACCACGGACGGTGCGCGGATCTTGGGCTAGGACATGAAACGCCCAGTAGTCAGCTGCTTTCGGTCTACACATGAGACGGGATTCCCCGGATTCCACTTGCAGGAACCATGGGCATGAGCACAAGCCTGACAGACAGGGACCCCGAGGTGTGTGGGCCCCAGGGTGTGAGGGGGCACAGTCCAGGACAGGATGTGCACTGGGCAAGCCCCGGCCCATGTTTCTAAGGCTCCGCACTTCCTCGGACAAGGGCAACCCCGGGCCTGCCCACAGCAGGGAGGGAGGCTCCCACCCTGGGAAGCACAGGCACATGAGCTCAGCAGACCGGGGAGCAGACCGGGGAGCAGGGGCGGGAGTGAGGCCTCCCATGCCCCCGCCGGCTACCTCCGGACGTGCCCCTCTGAGGCTCAGACGTGGCTGGGAGCCGGCAACCAGGCAGAAGCCACCCTCGGGACAGGTGTGCCTGCAGAGCCCGGGGCCGGGCACCCCGTGAGCCCCATAAACGCCGCCATCAGACCCAAGGACTGCACTGCCACCCCCGCAGCCACGGGCCCCCGACACCGAGCATGTGAAATGCGGCAAGTCCCCATGGTGCCATGTGCGGCGTCCCGGGGGCGGCACAAAGAAGACGGGGGACATCTTGTTAATGACAGTCATGTTGATACATGTCGACACAAAGGGCTAAATATATTAGTAACACTGATTTCCCTTGCTTCCTTCTCCTTTTCCATGGCTACTAGAATGTTTTAAGTAGCTCCGGGGCTATACTCAGGTCAGGACAGCCCCACACAGCAAGGACGGGCTCTCTGAAAAGCTCCCATCTGGGCCCCGACCGCAGTCCCCCAGCTGTCCCCATAACCGTGGCTTCAGACTCCTATACCCACGGAGACACCCTCCTCGAGATGTCTGCACTGTCTGCTCCACCCTGGCCTGCCTGGACGGCGGGTCACCCACCACACGGAGCCCCTGCAGCCAGACCCGGCCCCACACACCCTCCCTACCCCGCACAGCCCTGGCCACCAGTCAAGCCTGGACCTGCAGAAGCACGCGCATGGGGATGCGCATGGTGGGCACTTAATAAATGTCAGGGTCACGGCCACTGAGCTGTAGGCCACCATGTGCGTGACCTCACACACGGCACGCTGGGGCCACGGGGCCACACAGACTCAGGGTCGCAGGACCTCGCTTTCAGGGCCACCCATGAAAATGAGGAAGATGCCAGGACACAGGGATTCCTTCTCTCCCTTTAACTCAGAAGCCCTCAAAGCTCTGGGTCCCTGTTTTCGTCTCATTTCGCAAAGGATCTCCTATGCAGCTCATTCTCTCCCTCCAAAAAATCTGCTACCCCTTTCTTAGCAATTCGCTCCAAAGATGAATATGGATACGCGTCCCACTGTACAACAAACCTGCGGGGGGACCCAGTCCCCCACCCACTTGCTTCCATGCCTGCAGGCGCTGCCCAGAGGTTGGTCTTCCCGTGGCCTTCTGTCCCTCAGGATGCCCCAGACCTCGGGCCTCCTGTGGGACCGTCCACTTCCCAGGCTGGCTGGCCCCTCCACCGCCTTGTTGGGGCCCCCGCCAGTCACTCAAGCTCTGTGCTCTGGTAAATCCATCTGCGAAGTAGGAGAGTGCGGCCCTCCTGCCCGCTGAGCTGGATGTCATACCAGGTTATCCATGTCCAGGCTTCCTGCCAGTGAGCCCTTTCTGTACATTCTGTACGTTAAAACGCTTCATGTTGTTCAAACTAAAGTAATGTCCGTCGTCCAACAGATGTTCACAGAAGGGCAATGAGGGGGAAGCAGAGCGCAGAGGGGTGTGTGGGCCCACGGCAAGCCCACTGGATTTATGCCGTGGAAGCCCCCCGAGCTCAAGGGGTCACACGAGGAGGCTCACCAGGGCCCGGCTCTTAGGGAATCTCTCAGATCCACCACGATCTGCCGACCTCAGGCAGACAGACAATTTACCCTCTGCACCACCTGAGCCCCCCTTGGCCCCTGTCACAGGCGCTTTGGCGATGGACGGCTTCAGGACCCCAAAGGGCCCCAGAACACCCAAAGGAGCCCGGGTCAGTACCGGTCTCAGAAGCACCAGCCTCAGAAGCCCACCCAGAGGGATGTGACATCTCTCCCTGTGTCTCAATGATTTGGTACCAGGCAGAGGCCATGGCACTGGGGGTGAGAAGGGGCCGGCTCACCGGAGAGCCCAGAAGGCAGGGGTGGCAGGGGGAACCAGGAGCAGAGGCCTGGGGGCCAGCGCCTTGTTCAAGATTCCTCCTGACTCTCTTACAAGGACATGCTCAGCACATCTCTCAGACCAGGCGCTTTGCGATGGTCCGGGCTCCTCTCTGAACCCAGCTTTGGGACGCCTGTGGCCCAAGGCAGGGCCTGCACACTGGCAGCACTGAGCGAAGGCCCACTCTCGGGTGGCGGCCGGCCCAGTGCGGAGAAACTGTGTCCAGAGCTCCCCTGGATTCCCAGGCTCACCCCCGAGGACGCCCGCCCCAGCCCCGGCCCCTACCTGTCTTCAGGACCACCAGGTGTGAGGCGTCATCCCGCACGTAGGACACGGCGGCAATGTCATGAATGGGGACCCTGAGGATGGTGTCCTCCCCGTCCCGCCAGGCCAGCTTGACGTTGTAGGCAGACAGGCTGATGACAGCGTCGTGCTCCTGGGTCAGGTGTCCGGGGAGCTGGTGGGCTCTCTGCTGGGGACCGCAGTGCGTCAGTCATAGGCCCGCCGCAGGCCCCAGGCTCCCTGCCCCATGCGCAGCCCCGTACCCTACTGCAGCCGCACCAGGCCCGCCCTGGGTGCTCTGCGGCTTCCGCGGCTACCCTCACCCAGACCACTGGGGTGTGCTCTACGCTCTGGACAATGTAAATTCTGAAAACAGCCCAAAAGCACAAGGAGCAAAATCCTGAGAAGAAAGCTCACATTCAGACAGGTTTGGTCTTGACGGCCCGAGAGCCAAGCATACCCATGCCACAACGGGATGGGGTCGTCCCTGTCATCCCTCCCAGCCAGGAAGGCCCAGCGTCAGAGGACCAAGAGCTGGGGTCAGAGTGCGAGGGCAGAGGTCAGAGTTAGGGGGGTCACAGGCCAGGGGTCAGAGGTCAGGGTCAGAAGGATGGGGTTACCTTTGCATTGTCTATGAAATGCAGGATTTCGGTCCTACTGGAGGGATTCAGGTATCCCGGTATGGACGTCAACTGACCTAAGTACTGCAAGAAAGTGAGGAGAGACGCTGCCATGAGGAAGGGAAGATCAGCCCAGACTGTCGTGGACACACAGAGGACACAGCCTGGCCTCCGCCTTCCGCCACCAGACCTCTGGCCTGGCTCAGGGATGGGAGGCCTCTGCTAGGAAGCGTGCTCTGAATTCTTGGAAAAGTGTCCCGGCTCAGGACACACTGCCACACTTCCCGCTGTCCCACACCATGAGGACGATATCCCTAACGGGGCCCCTTCCTCAAGGAGAATGAGCTCTGCCAGGGACGGAAAACCCTGGCTCCAGCCTAAAGGGGGAAAAGGGGGAACAGAACGAGAAGCGCGCGTGACTGTCGCGGTCCGGGGTGCAGGCTCCCGGGAGGACCAAGACAGACTGATCACAGGACAGGGGAGTGCAGCCTCCCCACACGTCATCCTCCCCAGATAAGCACAAGGCCTCACACAGTAGGCCTGTCCGCCACCACCCCTGTCACCCTGTACATCACGTCCAGCTGATGGCAAGGCACGCTCACGGGCAAAATGCCATCTGAACACACATGGCAAGCGCTGGAACCAGACGCCGACACAGCAGGGCTGTTCTCAGGGGCCACCGGACCTAAAGTTCAAAGCAGTGGCATTGGGGCACCTGGGTGGCTCAGTTGGTGAAGCATCTGTCTTTGGCTCAGGTCATGAATTCGGAGTCCTGGGATCGAGTCCAGTGTTGGGCACACTCCCTGCTCAGTGGGGACTCAGCTTCTCAACCTCTCCCTCTGCCTCCCACTCCCCCTGCTTTGCTCTCTCTCTCAAATAGATAAAATCTTTAAAAAAATAAAATACAATTTATAAATAAAGCAGTGGGATTACTGTGCTAAGGGTTCTAACAGAAAAAGTGGATATCATGCTTCGTATATAATGTAAGCAGAGAGATTGAAACACTAACCATGGACCGATGCGAAATGCCAACGACCCACCGTAACAGAAACAGACTGATGGTTCCACTGATGGACACATCTGCAGGCTGGACACAGCCAAGGGACGGGTCAATGGGCATGCAGATGTGTGAAGATAGGTCAACAGAAACTTCCCAAAATGGAAAGCAAAGAGGGAAAAGTATGAAGAAGATGGAACAGGATGTCCAAGAACGGTCACTAAGTTCCAAAAGTGGGGCCGGGCGTGTGGTGGGATGACCAGAAGCACTCACAACAAACGGGCTCCAGACCACAGATCTGGGGACTCCGAGAGCACCAAGCAGAACACACACGGGGAGAAAAGGGAATAAAACCAGAAGCAGCCCAATGCCTGCACATCAGAGTCCAGCGGTAAACCACCACAGAGAGAACCTGCGGTAAGCCCCAGGACAAAAGCACCTTACCTGCAGAACAAGGGTAACAAGGGTCAGAATGGGGCGCCTGTGGGCTCAGTCCAGTGAGCGGCCGGCTCTGGGTTTGGGCTCAGGTCATGAGCTCAGGGTCGTATGATCCAGTCCCGCATCAGGGGCTCCAGACCCGCTGTGGCGCCTGCTTAAGATTCTTTCCCTCTCCCTCTGCTCCCCCACCCCCGCATACATGAGCTCACTCTATCACTCTCTGCAAGTAAATAAATAAATCTCTTTTTTAAATAAGTAACTCTTAAAAAAAAAAAAAAATAAAGTGACTCAGTCGTTAAGCCTCTGCCTTTGGCTCAGGTCATGATCTCAGGGTCGGGACGGAATTGAGTCCCGTATAGGGCTCTCTGCTCAGCAGGGAGCCTGCTTCTCCCTCTCTCTCTGCCTGCCTCTCTGCCTACTTGTGATCTCCGTCTGTCAAGTAAATAAATAAAAATACTTTAAAAAAAAAAAAGAATGATATTAGACTTTTCTTCAGAAACTACAAAGCGAGAGAGGAATGAAACCCTGAAATGTTGGTAAAAACCCATCCCCCCTGCAATCTGTGCCCAGGGAACCAGTCCTTCAAGCAACAGAGAAATAAAACCTTTCTCTGACAAACACAATTTGAGGGATTTTAACACTGACTGATTGATCTGAGAGAGAGCACGAGTGTGTGCACACACTCTTGATCTCAGGGTTGTGAGTTCAAGCCCCGTGTTGGGCACAGAGCTTACTAAAAATGTTTTTTAATTTTAACTTTTTTATTTAAAAAAATTTGGTGGGGGTTGTGCCTGGGTTGCTCAGTGGGTTGGAGCCCCTGCCTTCGGCTCAGGTCATGATCCCAGGGTCCTGGGATTGAGCCCCACATCAGGCTCTCCATTCAGGGGGAGCCTGTTTCCTCCTCTCTATGCCCACCTCTCTGCGTACTTGTGATCTCTGTCAAATAAATAAAATCTTAAAAAAAAAAAAAATTTTTAAGTTTTATGTAGATAATCTCTATACCCCCCATGCGACTCAAACTCATGACCCTGGGATCAAGAATTGTGCATCTGAACAACTGAGGCAGCCAGGAGCCCCTAAAATTGTTTTTTAAATTCAAGACCCAACTACATGCCCAAGAAAAGCCACTTTAAAGAGCGACCTTACATGATGAAAGTGGTCCTCCGAGAAGACATGACAATGCTTCCCACGTACGCACCTGACCACAGAGCATCAACACACAAGGCGAAGACAGAGCTTCAAGGAGAGAGAAACGAATCCACAATGGCAACCAGGGACTTCAAGGCGCCCTTCTCTGTCGGAAACGCGCCAACCCAGCAGGCAGAAATTCAGCGAGGACACAGGGGAGCGGGACACCCTCGGCCAGCAGGATGTAACCAACACCTACAGACTACTTCATCCGGTAGAACACACGCTCCTTCAGCTCACGTGACCACTCACCGCGAAACAGCTTGTTCTGGGCCATAAAACACACCGTAACAAATTTCAAAGCCTGGAAACCATACACAGTATGTTCCCAAATCACAATGCAATTTTTGAAAGACATAATTGTAGGGGCGCCTGCGTCGCTCAGAAGGTGAAGCCTCTGCCTGGAGTTCAGGTCATGACCCCAGGGTCCTGGGATAGAGTCCCACATCACAGGGAGCCTGCTTCTTCCTCTCCCTCTACTGTTCCTCCTGCTTGTGCTCTCTCACTCTCTCTGCCAAACAAATAAATAAAATCTCTAGGAATGCAAAATCTTTAGGAGAACCTGGGTGGCTCAGTCAGTTGGGTGTCTGCCTTCTGCTTGGGTCATGATCTCAGGGTCCTGGGATCGAAGCCCATGCTTCAATCTCAATGGGGAGCCTGAATAAATGAATAAAATCTTTAATCCATTATCAGAGAGTTGCTTTCATGAGTATAAAATCAACAAAACAAAAACAAAAGCAACCAAGGAAGAAAGACACAACTACCAAAACACACATAAAAAGAAATTTGAGTAGGTGCATGATCTATTAAAGAAACTGGGTGCCTGGGTGGCTCAGTGGGTTAAGCCGCTGCCTTCAGCTCAGGTCATGATCTCAGGGTCCTGGGATCGAGTCCCGCATCGGGCTCTCTGCTCAGCAGGGAGCCTGCTTCCTCCTCTCTCTCTCTCTGCCTGCCTCTCTGCCTACTTGTGATCTCTCTCTGTCAAATAAATAAATAACATCTTTAAAAAAAAAAAAGAAACTGAATTAATTAGTAATTAATAACCTTCTAAAACAGCACCAGGCCCACACAGGTTCACAGGTGAATTCTACCACACACTAAAGGAGGAAACGATACCAATTCTCTATAATCTCTTCCAGAAAATAAAAACAGAGAAAACATCAACCCCAATATCCAAGTCAAAGATACTACAAGAAAAGAAAAATCACAGATCAATATTTCTCATAAACATAAATGCGAAAATCCTGAACAAAATATTAGCAAATCGAATCCAATGAGATATAAAGATATAAATTATTTAAGATAACAAATATACACAATGACCTGGTTGCATTTATCCCAGGAAGGCAAGGCTGATTCAAAATTCAGAAACAAGTTAATGTAGTCCATCACACACCAACACTCTAAAGAAGAAAAATCATATGATCAGATGAACAGATGCAGAAAAGCATTTGACAACATCCAATGCCCGTTCATGACAAAAATATCATCAAACGAGGAATAGAAAGAAACTTCCTCAAACTGATACAGAACGTGTAAAAAACCTACAGCCAGCATCCTAATTAACAGTGAGATGCTTAAAGATTGCTTCAGATCAGGAGAAATATAAACATATCCCCTCTAACCACTGTTTTCCAGCACTCCCGGAAGTCCCACCTAATGCAATGAGACAAGAAAAAGAAGGAAAAGGTACGGACTGGGAGGGAAGAAACCCAACCATTGTGCTCAAAGACACTCTCTCTGACTGAGGAACCAAACAGGTCCCTCTGGGGATTACTGAGTGCAAGGAACGTGGACACGGGCCCAATTTGGTGCGCCCAGGGCTGTGCCCGGCCACCGCCTGCTCACACGAGAAGAACGGGCGGCAGGGCACCCAGAACAGAGCAGCAGACACAAGTCAAGTGGCTGAAACTTCACGAAAGCTTCTTTCAGCAACTGTCCGTGTGTGCCGGGCAGCTTGTCGGGAGACACACACTCATTCTGGGAAGTTCTATATTTCATCCTCTCTCAGTTGGGGGCTGAGGAAAGGGAATAAAGCTGAGCTGTGCACTGGCTTCCCTACCCTCTCTAGGGCTAGGAATCTCCCTCTGAGAGAGCGGTTTAAGAGTAAATAAGCGGCACATGTAACCGCTGGCTCACACTTAGCTTCTCACCAATAAACATTCCAGAGCGTTCCCACAGTGCTGCAGCTGGCCAGTGCCTTTCCATCCGCTTATGTGCACGTGTCCACCAAATGCAGATGCCTGTTCACACCAATCCGTATTAAGTTTCATCTAGTCTCACAGTTCCAGATTCCAGACTTACTACAAAGTTATGATGACTGAACAATGTGGTGCTGGCATAAGACATACAGACTGATGGGGTGGAACACAGTCCAGAAAGAGACCCTCACATACATGGTCAGTTGATGTCTGACAAGGCAGCCAAGACCCTTGATAGGGAAAGGACAGTCTTTTCAACAAACAGTACTAGGAAAACGAGAGGTCCACACAGGGAAGAAAGAAGATGGTCCCTTACCTCACACCGTATATAAAATATAATTCAAACGGATGAACCGTCTAAATATAACACCCAAAGCTCTGAGTCTTAAAAGAAAACCGAGAAATAGCTTCATGACATTGGATTTGGCAACGATTTCTTGGTTCCGACACCAAAAGCACAGGCAATAAAACAAAAGAGACAAACTGGACCTCAACGAAATTAAAAATGTTTGTGCATCAAAGACCATAAGCAACAATAAAAAAATTTAAAAATTAAAAAAAAAAAAAAGACCATAAGCAACAAAGTAGGGCGACGACTGCCTACGGGAGCTGGTGTTTGCAGCCACGTGTGATGCGCAGTGGTCCCCAGAACACTCAGAGATCACCTACATCCCAACAACCCGAAACTAACCAAGCTGATTAAAAGCAGGCAAAGGGCTCCAAGCGGACATTTTTCTGAAGACCCAGACAGCCAACAAGTGCACGAAAAGATGCCAGCATCACTAGTCCCTACGGAAATGCAAATCAAAGCCACAGGGAGAGGCCGCTTCGCGCACCCACCGCCACGGCTCCCAGCGAGACCTACAGTAATGTGCCAGCGAGGACGTGGTGCGGCAGGACCAGGACACGCCAGCAGTAGCACAAAATGTCACAGCGGCCCGGAAAACGGTGTGAGTTCCCCAAACGCTGAGAACCATAGTCTCCGCAGGACCCAGCGACCCCGCTTCCAGGGATACACCTGAAAGACGGAAAGCAGGACCTTCGAGAGCTCGCCGCTGTCGCAGCAGTGACACCCTAACCACGAGAATGTGAAAGACAGCCAATGACCCTTGACCGACGGTGGCGACACCGACTGCAGCCCGTCCACGCCATGGGACATGACTCAGCCTCTGAACAGGAAGGGACCCCGCAGTGTGCTGCAGCGGGGAGGGGCCTCCGTGGCATTGCGCGCCTTGAAATCGGCCTGCAGTTTTGTTCTCCTGTGCAAGAGCTCCGCGGATGCCCGGACACACACTAGAGCGGAGGCTAGCGGGGCTGGGGAGGGCCGGTTCTGATGCTGGGAGAGCTCTGGGTTTACAAGAGGAAAAGTTACGGACGGAGGTGAACGGTGGCGATGGCCACCCAACAGCACGAACGTACTTACTGCTCCAAACTGTGCACTTGAAGATGGTTAAGGCAGGAAACTCGGTCACATGTATCGTCACACGAGAAAACAAAGCAGCAAGGAAGCAAAGGGTGCCTGGGCGGCTCAGCCGGCTAAGTGTCCAACTCTCGATCTTAGCTCAGGTCTTGATCTTGGGGTCATGAGTTCAAGCCCTGCATTGGGCTTCACGCTGGGCAGGGAGCCCACTGAACACCACCAAGAGCGACGAAGCCAAAACAGAGACTGGACAGACGCTTGGGTCCCATGTGCACGGCAGCAAGTTCACAACAGTCAGAAACGACGGAAACGTCACCACGCTGACGTGTGGACGTATCAATGAAATGAAGGTATATACACAGAGTTGTCCTCAGCGTTAAAAAGAAAGTTCCTACACCTCCTACAACACAGCTGCCAGAGGGGGATGTGAGACGGAGCGGGAAGAGCCAGTCACACAGGGACACACCGTGTGACTCCACGTGCACACAGTCCCCAGCGTGGTCCAATCCACACAGGAGAGAGCAGAGTGGGGGGCGCCGGGGACAGGACAGGGAGCTGGAGTTTCGTGAGGACAGAGTTCCGTTCGGGGATCTGAGAACATTTCAGACATGGGCAGTAGTGGCCCCATAGCACCGGCAGCATGCTTAATGCCAGTGAACCGCACACTTAAACCTGGTTAAAAAGAGCTAAAATGAAAATTTTGTCATAAAGATTTTATATATTCATTTGACAGAGTGACAGCACATAAGCTGGGAGAGTGGCAGAGAGGGAAAGGGAGAGGCAGGCTCCCCGCTGAGCATGGAGTCCGATACGGGACTCCATCCCCAGACCCTGGGATCATGACCTGAGCGGAGGTAGATGCCCAACTGACTGAGCCTCCCAGGCCCTCTGCCATGTATATTTTACCATATTAGAAAATCATCTTGGGGGACGCCTGGGTGGCTCAGTTGGTTAAGCAGCTGCCTTCGGCTCAGGTCATGATCCCAGCCTCCTGGGATCGAGTCCCACATCGGGCTCCTTGCTCAGCAGGGAACCTGCTTCTCCCTCTGCCTCTGCCCGCCACTCTACCTGCCTGTGCTCACTCTCTCTGTCAAATAAATAAATAAAATCTTTAAAAAAAAAAAAAAAGAAAGAAAGAAAGAAAAGAAAATCATCTTGGGCGCCTAGGTGGCTCAGTTGGTTGAGCAACTGCCTTTAGCCTAGGTGGCTCAGTTGGTTGAGCAACTGCCTTCAGCTCAGGTCATGATCCTGGACTTTCAGGATCAAGTCCCATATCGGGCTCCCAGCTCCTTGGGGAGTCTGCTTCTCCCTCTGACCTTCTCTCTCATGCTCTCTCTCACTCATTCTCCCTCAAATAAATAAAATCTTTAAAAAAAAAAAAAATCATCGGGGCGCCTGGGTGGCTCAGTGGGTTAAAGCCTCTGCCTTTGGCTCAGGTCATGATCCCAGGGTCCTGGGATCGAGCCCCACATCGGGCTCTATGCTCCGTGGAAAGCCTGCTTCCTCCTCTCTCTCTCTCTCTGCCTGCCTCTCCGCCTACTTGTGATATCTCGCTCTGTCAAATAAATAAAAATAAAATCTTTAAAAAAAAAATCATCTTATTAGTTTTACTCAATAATTTCATTTGCTAACAACTTTTTGAATCCTAAGCAGTACAATCCTGTCCGTGAACGGTCACTCCGGCTTCAGGGCTTTGCTGATTCACGGGGCCCTGATGCACACGCACAGGACTGCCCCCGCCCCCGTCGCTGCCTCAGGAGATGATGCCACCATCTCCTCCCTGTCCCTTAGCTCTGCCGGCTGCAAACCCAGCCAGCACATCTCCAGAGAGGCCTACTTTCTTTGTGGAAAGGGGAGCCGCCATCATCTGAGATGAGCTTCACGGCGACAGAATTCTTGGTAAGACACTTTCACTGCAGCTGTCATCCTTGTTACCACTCCAGATGCGACCAGGTGTGCCTCCTGGACTGGGCTTACCACACACGTTCCATCATCCTGCAAGGTCCCCAATGCATGCCCTGTGCCCCGACAGAGTCAGCAGTGGCCCGTAGCCGCCATGGGGCATGGCAAGTCAAGGGCACAGTTCCAGAGGCCTGAACGTGATGATGCATTCGAGACCCCAAGGGGGCGCAGGGCTAGCAGTTACATCTGTCAATGGCCCTGGCACCTGCGAGGCCGAAGATGAGACAGCCAGACCACCTCGGGCACCACGCCTGCTGCCCAACAGGGACCACAGCTGGCGCAGACGTGTGCCAACAAGCTCACGTTCCAGCTCCAAGCACAGAAGGTGCTTCCAAAAATCACTGCTGACGGGATACCATGGACATCCCCGAGGTGGCCTTCCGATAACGTGCACCCACGGCTGGACTCAGTCGGCAAGAACCTTGCAGCAGAGCGGGGCCTGATGGAAGGAAGGGCAGGACTCCCACATGGGGACAAGGACACCAGGGAGGGTGCACGAGTTCTCAACACACCAGGCTCACACAAGTGGCCCGCCCCCACATGCTGGAAGACAGACGACACCACACACACGAACAGACGACACCACACACACACACGTGAACAGACACACACACACACACACACAGGCCATGGCAAACTGTGGGTGAAGGCTTGAAAAGGCTCAGAGGTGGGCCTGCTGGACCGGGTTCCCCAGGTAAGACTGGGAACCCCATGCCGCCGCTCCCCTTGCTCCCTGGGGGCCAGGAAGACACCCCACTCTGAAGGCCCAGGAGCTCCGAGAAGGAGCAGACAGCAGGAGATGCTCGCAGAACCAGGCACCCCGGAGCCCAGGGACAACAGGGCCCCAGGGAGCAGCGCCAGACAGTGGCACCAGCTGCAGGAGCCATAGCAGAGGCCATGGAGTGGCCGTGGGGTATGGCCTGCAGGGGCCCTGGAGCCGGCTCCCACGACACGGGAGCCCGGGGCACCGCCTAATACACACACACAAGGACACCGCTGAGTGCGCTGCTCGGGCACAAGGGACAGATCCCTGATGGCTTCCAGCCCTAGACACATGGCTGAAGCAAGGTGGAGCCCCGGAGAAGGCCCCCACGGCGCCCCAGCAGGTGCGCTGCAGAGACGCCCCAGCGGCCCCGGAGGAATGGCTCTCCCTGGTGCACCTGCGCTCTGGGGACCAGGACACCCTTTATAGACCTGGAGACGAAGCCAGCACCCCCGGACCCAGACGGCCCACAGTGTGTCCTCGCATCCAGACCCACGTCCCCTGTGGAGCAGGAGCAGGCGGACCCAGTAGCCTCCAGGACGTGGGAGCTACTCATCTTGCCGAGGCCCCCGTCCCGGCTCCGAAGCAGGAACGGGGTCACTGCCAGCAGCCACGACAGCGTGGCAAGCTGCCCTCCGGGACTTCCATGGCACGGGGACAGCGGGCTTCACCTCCCGCCCTGCCTGGCTCTGCAGAACTGGTGGGCCGTGACCACGGCCTGCACCAGGGAGCCGGACGGATTCTTTGTGAGAGAAAGTGAGTGCAGGGGACACACACATTCCTCTCCAAAGCCGCCAGGAGCCATTCCTGTTCACCCCCGGGATGGAGCAAAGCCCAGTCCCGGTCCCACCCCGAGCCATAGGACCCCAGCAGAGACGCACGGGCCCCCCCGTAGCTCAGCCTAGGCGCAGCTGAGGGCAGGCGGAGGCCAAGCTGGGCTCACCCAGTGGGGGACAGGCCTAAGCACACAGTCCCTGTCCCAGGGCCAACTCCGCGGGTCCCACATGGCACCGTCCCGCAAGGGGGCCAACCAGGCTCCGGGTGGCTGGTCAGCCCCGCAGGGGCAACGCTCTTCCATGGTGAGAACGGACGTATACCCCAGCTGCGGGTCCGGCTGTCCCTCTGCCCGTGTGGCCCGGCTGCAGTCCATCCCCGGTGAGTTTCTGCGCATTCGGGTGTGGAGCGTGGGCGGAAGCTCACACTGTCTCTGGGGGTGACCAGCAGCTCCAGCAAAACCGTTTCAGCTGTTCTGCTCCTTCTGCCTTTCCACACACATTTTGGAGTCATCTCTGCATCCATGAAAAGCTCGCTGGGATTTCAGTCAGAACTATATCAAGCGCTGCACAGGTCTGGGGACACATGCCACGGTGATCGGGTTGAGTCCCCCACCCATGGACGTGGCAGGCTCCCAGCACGCAGATCTGTGCTTCTCTGCGCCCCTACTGTGCGCTCAGAAAACCCCATCCACGTCCGGGTCCAGCTGTACCTGTCTGTCTGTCTCTGAAGCGCCTGTAAACGCTACTGCATATTCAAGTTTGAGCTCAGTTTGGACATGTAACGTGGCACATACACACACATCCTGTTCTGAGTTTTCACCATGGATGGGAGTCAGATGTGCTTCTTGCGTCAACCGACAGGGTGCCAGGACATTTCTACCTTGGCCTGTCGATGTGATGGATTCCGAGCCAGCCCTGCACCCCTTCAGAGCAAGGTCGCCCCTTCTGTTTCAGGGAGAGACTGTGGCACTGGTGTCCGTTCCCTGAACACATGAGGACATCCTCCAGTAAGAACAGACGGGCCTGGAGACCTTCTGACGGCAGATTCCAGATGACAGCCTGAGCGTCCCTGTCAGTCCCAGAGTGGTCCAAAGCAGCTGCAAGGGCCCGCAGGACATGGCGGGGGGCGCTCCTCGGGAGCCAGTGCATGTGCCAGCCAACCCTGTGGCTGCCGGCACCCCCATCTCCCAGTGGAGAAACTGCTCCCCTCTCTGCTCTCCAGACTTGCTGGCTTTGCTCTTGACAAGTTTCAAGGGGACACACTGGCGTGCACGGCTCTAGGTTCACCCTGCTCACAGCGCGCTCCACTTCTTAAACCTCTAAGTTTGTCTTTTGCCAAATGAATGACATTTCAGACACGACTCCCCGGAACAGTTTCTCAGCCCCTCCAGCCAGGACTCCAACAACACACAAGCTGGAGAATGTGCTCTGGTCCCACAGCTTCCGCCAAGGTGGCCCCTCTGTCCTTCGGGGCATGGCAGACTTTCTGGCGCGCCTGGGGCCCCACGGACACTCTGGTCCCACCCGGGTTCATTAGGGACCAAAGTCCCTGCTCCCGGCCCGGCCTCCCCCAGGTGGGTGCTGCCGTGCTCGGCCGTGGCTGACACCCCTCTGCTGCTCTTTGGTCCCGACGGAGCAGCTTTCGGTGGGGTCTGGCAGCACCTGTCTGTGTTTCTGGGTTGCCAGCCTCTTCAACTCCACACCTGGGGCACATGAGGACAAAGAGAAGCTGGAGGCCTCCCCTGGGGCCCCCAGGTCCCTGTGTGGCTGCCTTGTGTCCATCTCGCAAAGGAGCCGACAGTCACCGCATGGAGCATCCAGGACTGTCGTTGTGCAAAGTGACACGCCCAGGGAGAGGCACATGCACCACACCTTCTGGAAGCAGAAATCCCCAACTTTTCTCTTCCAGGGTTTCCTTAACCCATACCTGCGCTGTCCTCACATATGGCTCTGACTCTTCCCAGGTCTTCCCCAGCCTCTCCCCACACATAAAAACATCCTGTTGCCTCTCCCAGAGGCGCTTACACTCGGCCCTCAGAGTCTTGCCGGGGCCTGCGCTCTTGTGCTGCACCAGGAACCCCCCTGGCTCCTTTCTAGAGGGAACCCTGTGCTCTGGACCTGTGTCTCCGCCTTCACGGTGTGTCCCACGCTGTGAGGCAGCAGTCTTCCCATGTCTCCCTCAGAACTGGGCCCGCCTGATCACCGTGGTGGGACACATTCGTCCTGTGAGGTCGCGCTGGCCCACTCTGCGACAGGCCCCACGTCTCCGCATGAGCGCTGCCTCTCCTCCTGCTGGGCCCCCCTCGTGGGCCCTCCATCTCCATCTGCTCTTCTGTCTCCCGCTGACTGATTTCCTCTCTTCACCTTCTGGCCACTCCTCTGGGCGCCTTTCTGGACTCTCCTTCGAGCCCTCTAATGAACGTGTTAAGACACACATGGACGTACATCTCATTCTAAAAACTCCCGTCCACCCCTCTTTATTCAGAAGTGAAGCCTGGGAACTTCTGAGATCACCGTGCTTGCTCTCACCTCTCCAAGGACGTTACACTGACCCCCAGTTTCCCGTGTGGCTGGCGGCCAGGCCCACATCTCTGTCCCATGTTTGCTGCAGGCTCTATCTCCTTGAATATGTACAAATCCACGCTGGCCCCAACGGAAGCCACGCGCACAGGCACGGTCGCCGGCTGTGCTCAGCCTGGCGGGCGGTAACCCCAGCTCCCCCCCCTCCCGAGAGCACCCCAGGACCCCCATGTGAGACAGGCCTGCACAGGTGTTCAGGAAGCGCGGCAGGGAGGGGGGCAGGAGATTCCCACTCCGCACCCAGGTTAGCCTCGTGTCTTCACTCGCGGTTGCTCCAACCCTCCTCTGTGCCAAGTGTCCCCACAGCTGAGCCTCCCCAGTCCTGTCTCTGATGGGGACACCACCCACCTCCCCTGTCACCTGACGGCCAGGCAAGAACAGAAACCCCTCCGAGGACACCACTGCCCCACACCTTCCCCAACTGGGGCTGGGACTGGAGAGCTCTGCATCCCCTGAGGGGACTCGAAGCGGACTGGCTCCATGCAATCCGCAGCCCCACCCTCCCAGGCACCCTCTCCAAGCGCAGGCGCCCCACTCCTGGCAGAGCCCCTCCACCACCCTGACCTCGAGACCGCAGCCCCTCTCCCCGGTTCACTTGCACTCAGTGTGTTTGGGGGCCCGGCGTGCCACGCTTATCTGTAGGTGCCTGCACACAGGACCGGACAGGATTTGGGGACTTGGCACACACACGCCCGCCCTCGAGAGAAATGAGGCGGCTGCTCCTGTAGAAAGAGCTGGAAATGGGGCCAGCGAACTGGAACATGGAGCGTGGGCACAGTCACCTGCCACAGCAGCGCCGGCAGGACAGCGGGGGCACACCCCACAGCTGGACTCACCTTCACCTCCTTCTCGATGTAGTCACTCAGCAGCCTGTCAGGCTCCACGCGCTCGGGCAGGGACAGCGCCACAGTGTGCAGAGGGCGCCGCTCTGTCACCTTCTCATGGGCTTTCTTATCTCGACTCTTTTCACCTTTCAGGAACACTCGTTTAAAAGGCGACACAATTCCAGGCTGCAGGCAGAAACGGCAAGGGTTGGAGGTTGTTATTCACGAAGGCTTCGCACAGCCCCCACAGCGCACATGCCAATGTGGCCAAGCCACCACCACGGTCCCCATGCAAAGGGGCTGCCTGTGCGGCCCGGGGAGGACGGTACCAAGAATGCCAGATAGGGTCAGGGTGGGGGCTGGTGCCGCCTTGGGCACATGGAGTTGGGGGTCCGTCCTCCACTGGCTCTCAGACACTTGGAAAGGTGAGGGCACGCTCTCCGGGCGAGTAATCTCATGGCTCGGTAAAGGGCAGGAAGGGGGGGACCCCCCAGAAGACAGCAACGTAGTGTCACCCGAGCCCCTGGCTCCAGCAGGTCCCTTCGCTCCAGGACCCCGGAGCAGGCACCCCGGCCTCAGCAAAGGACACACCTCAGCAGCCGAAAGCCCACCCGCTCCCTGTGCCCTATCTGTGCTCCGCAAGCCCTTCCCACCCCCAGGGCCTCTCTGCCCCAGGGCGCTGACGGCACTGGGCAACCCGCACCACGGAGGCTAACCTCCCACCCAAGGAAACCTACGCAGTGTGAGCTGGGGGCCTCGCTTACTCGCCTCTCCAGCTGCCTACACTGCCTGTTCTCCACCTCAGCAAGGTTTTCATGCAAGGACGAGGCCGCTCCGGCCGGCAGCCGCTTACGCATCAGCTAAGACAGGATGCCCAGGGCCTCCCAGGCACACGGACGGGCTGCAGAAGGGATGGAGCATCTGCGAGGAGCCTGCCCGCCCTGGGTCTGTCCAGGCCCCGTTCTCCTCAGTCCCTAGAGTTTCAGCCCGCACAATCTCGGGGTATGGCCAAGAGTGGGGAGAGTGGGGGGTGCTGCATGGGAGCAGGTGGGCACTGTGGGCAGCTCACATGGGGAGGGATGGGGAACGCTCGGCCACAATGGGCCGAACAGCTACAGTAAATTTTAAGTTGAAAATGACCCTGGAAATGTAGGAAAGCAAACACCACGTTTCACCAGCCCTACCCCAGGCTGGCAGGCCACACCAGACCGGGGCTGCCCCTCTGGCCCACACCCCAGTCAGCAGCACTTCTGGACCCCCGGCTTCCGTGTGCAGAGCACCTCCCAGCTCCCGCGACAGGTGCACGCCGCAGGGGCAGAAACGACGGTGGGCACGTGCACACCTTACCCTGTCAGAATGTACGAGCCTTACAGATGCTGACACCCGTGCCTACGCCCTCTCTCTCCCTGGCCACCCCACAAAGCTCCCCATCCTGGACCATGACCCGCCGGGCACAGGCTGAGGCTGAGTGTGACCAGCAGCACACACAACTGCTCACATGCGCTCTCCCACCTCGTTACTCCCTTGCTCCTGGGAGTACCAGGAAAACGACTCTGACAGGACAGGTTTGCCACGGTCAGCCTCTCACCGCAAGGCCCACGCCAAATCACCACGGCCACAGACCACATGCGCTGCGGGTGAGGCACAGCTCATGGAATGGCAGTCTGCACACACAGCCCGTCGGCACTGGGAGGATCCGGGGCCTCACCCCTGCAGCCGCCGGGTCCAGGGCACATGTGCGGCCCCCCGTGGCGAGGAAACCCGGACCGCCCACTCCAGAGGCCTCCGACTAGCCCAGGGCCCCCGCTCACGAGGCGGAGCCCGACCTGTCCTCCTGTGCCACCACCCCTTGGGACCCTGCAGGGGACCCCCAGCACCGGTGCTGGTCAGTGGGCATTCAGTGCCCGCGCTGGCCAGGCATAGGGAAGGCCCCGTCGGGGAATGAGACAGCTCCTACCTCAAGAGGGCACAGTCAGGCCGGAGAAGAGCCCAAAGCTGGTGAACAAGCACTAAATCCACAGTGAAAACCGCCGGCCTGCCGCCTGGAAGGCGTGCTCAGTGCCAGTTGCTCCGCCTTTAAAGCTGCCCCCACCCCGGCCACAAGGCACAAGCCCATGAGGCACGGGGGCACCCACTGGCCCATCGTGACCCCATGGGAGTGGCTGGGAGTGCCCAGCTTCCAGCCTCCGCCCTGAACAGCCGCACTGCAGGCTTCTGGCTGCTGCTGTGAACATCTCCAGCAACTTTCAGTGGTTGCACAAGCTTTCCCTGATGGCGGAAGGCTGAAACCGCTGGGTGGAGACACGGATTGTGGCAAACCTGACCCTTCCTGTGGCCACCTGAGCCCGCGTCAGGGGCGGGTTCCCTGCTGGCATCAGGCAGCGCTCCCACCCCCACCCCCGCCTCTCCAGAAACACCACGACCAGGTGGGCACTCCGGGTTTGGGAACGGAGGCTGCTCTAAACACGAAAATGTAAAGTGACGTTCTGGTTAAGGAAACACAGGGGAGACCATTCAGAATATCCTGACACAGAAGCAGGGTTCCCGAACACAATCATAGATCCTTTAATTTTTGCAATATTCTCCAGATCAAGATGTCAAGTTTTTAAAAGCACGTCTGATAGTGCCCGTGTGCCTTCCTCACTCCACAGGAATTTTTACTGAGTGCTGATGCTCACCATCCCCACCGAAAGGATCTCACAATCCCTGAGCCTACAAGACAAGGACCAACTCAGCCCCCAGAAGGAGCACAACGGTGATGATGTCCCTTCAATAATGGAGCCCCGCACTGGGTGCAGCCTGGGGTCCACCTGAGCCTGAATCTTCTGTGAAGATATGAGGCCCTGAGGGTCCAGGGCAGGGACATGGGGCTTCTGCGGCACACAGACTACTGGCCGCTTCGATAACTGGGGGGATCTTTCTGGACTAGTTGGAAACAAGCCTGAGATCCTTACCTATCCTATAATATCTTCCATTTTATGCTAGAAACCACTTTTGAAGTTGGGGACCTAGAAGGTGGCTCTTAAACACTTGGTCTGGCTGCTGAGCGTTTCCCAGAGGAGCGCCCAGGGGCCAGGCTGGCCTAGATTTGCTGAGCTGAAGCTCGGTTAGCCACTCAGCTGGGGCGCCCGGGCTCGGAGCAGGTGCATCTCCTCCATGGCTCTCGGAGGCTAACGTCTCCACCAGAGTGTCTGACTTATGAGCAATGTGTTTCTGGAAGAATGAGCACAACCACTCATGGGGCAGTGGGCCCCGCCTGCGGCCTGGAGTTCATCACAAGATGACACACCAGCTGGCTGGGTGTACACAGTGCTAGGCTCGGCACACTCTGCGGGGTCCCCAGCAGCCAGGAGGGGAGGGACGGCACAGGGCACCCTGAGCACCTGGGTGCAAGTCTATACCTTCTCAAGGACGTAGCTTACCTGATCCTTTAGTCGTAGTTCAGAACTGCTCCTGAACACACACTTTCCATATGCAAGGCCACGGGCATCCACAAGTCCAACACTCAGCAAACATCTATCGAGTACTTGGTAGGTGCCCAACCCTGGGGCTGCAATGAAGGGGCCTCCGTCCCTTTCCCGGGGCCCAGCAGACGGGCAGCTGCATACAGCGGTCAGGCCCACACAGGGCTGCAGTAGAGCCTGGGGGAGGCACGGCGGCCAGACTGGTGGTCAGGCAGACTGCTCTCAGGCCTGCTGCAGCAGAAACCAAGGGCATAGCTCTGTCCCGCTGGACAGCTCAGAGGGCGCACGTGGCAAGGCACCGAACCCTCTCCTGCAAGCTTCCTGACCAAGGGTCCCTTTATGTCACACCTGTGCTGCAACACTGTCCACCTTCTTTTGTTTTTAAAGATATTTTTAAATTTTTTTTTAAGATTTTATGTATTTATTTGACAGAGATCACAAGTAGTCAGAGAGGCAGGCAGAGAGAGAAAGGAGGAAGCAGGCTCCCCAATGAGCAGAGAACCAGATGCAGGGCTCGATCCCAGGACCCTGAGATCATGACCCAAGCCAGAGGCGGAGGCTTTAACCCACTGAGCCACCCAGGAGCCCCAAGATTTTATTTTTATGCCATCGTTACAGCCAACGTGGGGCTCAAACTCACAACCCCAACATCAAGAGTCGCACACTCCTCCAACTGAGCCAGCCAGGTGCCCCCCCACCCTGGCCTCAAGACTCACCCCCAGTGCTCATCTTTGTATCAACTAACCGCCGGTGTTCTCAGTTATGCAGTCGACGGGCACGCTGTCAGAGCAATCTGCGGGACGAGGTGCCTCCCACCAGGAAAAGAACCTGCTCCAGGCCCAGGGAGGAGTGGGACACGGCCCGTGCCCTCCGGCCCTCCCCAGACCGCAAGGCCCCCAGCTCCGGGCCCCGACAGCTTGCCGAAGCGGGAGCCACGCAGGCACTCCAGCAGGGTCCCAGCACAGGCGACATTCCGGGCGTGCGTCTGCCAGCGCTGCGCAGGCTCTTTCTCTCCACCCTTTCCCCAAGTCGCGTTCCAACTCAGATCCCATGTCCTAACAAACTGTGAACTCAAGTGAACCCGCTCTTCCCCTGCAGGTGGGACATCTGGGCCTCCCACGCCTCAGGTTAAGATGGGTGGACCCTCCTCTCCTGCTCGCCGACCACTGCCAGCCACCGCTTCTCAGCCCCGGAACCCAGTGGGAACCTTCCTCCCTTCTTCTCAAAGCGGAGGTCATGGGCCCGGGTCACCCCGGCTCACAAACACACCCGCCGGGCTTGCACCTACCTCGTTCTCCATGGGACACCCGCTGGACAGTCTGGGGAGGGGCTCTGGTCCCTCCCCCCTGCCGAAAGTTACTGTGCACTCTCTGCTTCTGATCTTGCTGAAAAATATGGTCGGATGTCAGCCCTCCCTCTGACAAAACATGTGAATGCACAGGAAGACCAGAAACCACGGCTTCCTCCAGCAAACCCCACTGAAGCTGTTTACCGTTTGTTTAAAAAGGGTAAGAGGCAGGCGGCACCCTCAAACTGCTGGCACAATCCAAACGTCCACGAGCATAAGAGGTCTGAGGAGAGCAGTGCGTGCTGAAGGCGGTCAGGAGCCAGTGCCATGGTGGCCTCCCTGCGTCTCCGGCCAGTGCTATGTGGTCCGCTGAAGGACACGTTTCTGGAATCCCCACCGCTCTGCAAATCCGCTGCCCACAAGAGTGACTGAGCAAACCCGGACCCCACAGAGCTCCCCTCTGACCCCTCGGGGAGCACCCACACCCCTATGTGGCCACCTCAGCCCCAAGCGCCCAGGCTGGGGCTGGGGCAGGGCATGCCCTTAGAGCCCTTGGCCTGCAACAGCCTCTGTGTCCCCGGAGTTCGAAGTCCCCACGTGACACAGATGAGCATGTTTCCTAGCCAGTTCCCTTCAATGTCTTTAGGGTCAAACTCCCTCATCTGGAAAAGCAGAAGCTGGTGTGCTGATGAGGCCTGATGCAGAATATTCCAGAACAGCCTGTCAACAGGAAAGGCTACATAAGGAAGCGTCTGGTTCACTGAAGGGGCCATGTGTGCTCACAGATCCACAGCTTTTAACAAGCACAACACACGTCTGTTACCAGGGTGAACCAAATGAAAGTGCTGGCATTCAACAGCTTTTTGCCCAGAAAAACAGCCTTTCGACATGGCTCCACTTACACTGTGTGAAGCTGGAGGCTTCCTGACTCTGAGACCCCGGGCTCCAAAGCCATCGCTCTGCGCCCTGACAGCGAGCACGCGTGCCCCAGATGGAGAAGGCGCCGCAGGCCAGGAAGGCAGCCCTGAACCAGATACGCTCGAATAACACCCGGCACTGACCAGACTGTCTGTCTCTGGAGGGGATCGGGGCAGCAGGCGGCCTGGACACAGACATCTTTCTCCAAGCCGCCCCCACGCAGCAGGACCGGGTGGCCCTGGCCTCTACACGGCCACTGAGGCAGGTGCAGAGCGGACCGTGGGACAGGCACGCCTACGGGACACCCCAGTGGCGCCCCCCCAGCCAGGCGGCCTACTTTCACAGATGTCACGGTTGCCCAGTGGGTGAGAAAAAGCAAGGCCAGTGAGCGCACGGGCAGACGCCGCATTCAAGACACGGGGGTAGACACGCGGCCCTTGCGGGTGTCTGGGGAGGGCTGTGGCCCCTGCGGGCGTCTGGGGAGGGCTGTGCCCCCAGACGCAGCGGTGACACACAAGTAAATACAGAAAAATAATTAAAAACTCTAGAAAACCAAAGTTGGTCCTCACAGACACAAGCTGTGTGATACTACGGCACGGCCTGGTTCTGAACACTGGACACAGCAAGACAACAACTGCGGAAGCACAGATCCTGTGGCAGAAATGACACGTCCTGCTTGGTCGGACTGCACACGCAGAACACAGACCAGCCCAAGGGGCCGGGCGCACGCACTGCTCCGGGTGTCTCTGCATCTAAGAAATCCATGGTTTTCGGGGTTTTTTTTTTAGACTTTATTCATTCATTTTAGAGGGAGGTAGAGCACGAGCTGGGGGGATGGTGGTGGAGAAAAGCAGACTCCCCCATGAGAAAGGAGCCCGATGTGGGACTCGATCCCAGGACCCTGAGATCATGACCTGAGCCAAAGGCAGACGCTCAACCCACTGAGCCACGCTGGTGTCCCCAGACATGCGTGCTTTAAAAAAGAGAGATCATGCAGGATGCCTGGGTGTCAGTTGGTTAAGCGGCTGCCTTCGGCTCAGGTCATGATCCCAGCGTCCTGGGAT